>NC_142616.1:22543697-22847447 GCF_059453375.1 Lepisosteus platostomus
AATCAACTACATGTGTGCAAAATGTACCGAACAACCTAAACTAACTCTATACACAAAAGTCCACACAAATACATAAGTGAACTACAAATACAAACAAGATTAGACATGTAACAGGGTAAGTTGATACAATAACAAGTTTGGGCAAGGTTATGGCAAAATAAGGATAACACAAACAAACGAAAGTACAAAGAGACAAACAGAAACCAACAAAACAACAAAGCCGAAGCTATAAAAAAATGCACTCACACAAAGCAAAACAGCAATGCAACAAACCAACAAAGCCGAAGCAAAACCAGAAAGATAGCATAGCAAAAACCAAAGCCTCTTCCTTCTGAAAACCTCCATGTTATATAGTGAATAAGATTAGTTGTGATTGGTCGAGAAGCTAATTGAAGATGATGTCATACGGAAACAACAGTGTAATGGTGGGCCAATGGGGAAGGGAGAACAATCAAAGTCAGAAGTGTGGAACACACAGTAACAACAAACACCCATAGACCACACACTGGGACATAACACATCTTACTACAGTAGTACTATATATCTTCTACTGAAATATTAACAACTTGGGTTAAGCTAATTGTTAATAATATTATATAAAGTTTATTATATTTAATAAATACATGTATTATTAAACTTTATTATACATTAACTTTAAAAGCATCATTAAAAAGCACTTTATAGTATATGTAAATCACAATTAAAAAACCCTGTCACTAACAGAGTGTAGATAAACTGTGATCACGATAAACCATTATTAACTACGTGAAAGTTGCATAGAGGGGAGTCAACAGACAAAATATTGACTATACAGTGGTGTGAAAAAGTGTTTGCCCCCTTCCTGATTTCTTATTTTTTTGCATGTTTGTCACACTGAAATGTTTCCGATCATCAACAAATTGAAATATTAGACAAAGATAACACATGTAAACACAAAATGCAGTTTTTAAATGAAGGTTTTTATTATTAAGGGGAAAAAAAATCCAAACCTAATGGCCCTGTGTGAAAAAGTGATTGCCCCCCCTGTTAAAATATAAATCAACTGTGGTTTCTCACATCTTTGGAAAGCTGAGTTCAATTTCTCTAGCCACACCCAGGCCTGATTACTGCCACACCTGTTCTCAATCAAGAAATCACTTAAATAGGACCTGCCTGACAAAGTGAAGTAGACCAAAAGATCCTCAAAAGCTAGACATCATGCTGTGATCCAAACAAATTCAGGAACAAATGAGAAACAGAGTAATTGAGATTTATCAGTCTGGAAAAGGTTATAAAGCCATTTCTAAAGCTTTGGGACTCCAGCGAACCACAGTGAGAGCCATTATCCACAAATGGCGAAAACATGGAACAGTGGTGAACCTTCCCAGGAGTGGTTGGCTGACCAAAATTACCCCAAGAGCGCAGCGAGGACTCATCCTAGAGGTCAGAAAAAACCCCACAACAACATCCAAAGAACTGCAGGCTTCACTTGCCTCAGTTAAGGTCAGTGTTCATGACTCCACCATAAGAAAGAGACTGGGCAAAAATGGCCTGCATGGCAGAGTTCCAAGACGAAAACCACTGCTGAGCAAAAATAACATAAAAAGGCTCGCCTCAGTTTTGCCAGAAAACATCTTGATGATCCCCAAGACTTTTGGGGAAAATACTCTGTGGACTGACGAGACAAAAGTTGAACTTTTTGGAAGGTGTGTGTCCCATTACATCTGGTGTAAAAGTAACACAGCATTTCAGAAAAGGAACATCATACCAACAGTAAAATATGGTGGTGGTAGTGTGATGGTCTGGGGCTGTTTTGCTGCTTCAGGACCTGGAAGACTTGCTGTGGTAAATGGAACTATGAATTCTGCTGTCTACCAAAAAATCCTGAAGGAGAATGTCCGGCCATCTGTTCATGACCTCAAGCTGAAGCGCACTTGGGTTCTGCAGCAGGACAATGATCCAAAACACACCAGCAAGTCCACCTCTGAATGGCTTAAGAAAAACAAAATGAAGACTTTGGAGTGGCCTAGTCAAAGTCCTGACCTGAATCCAATTGAGATGTTGTGGCATGACCTTAAAAAAGCGGTTAAGGCTCGAAAACCCTCCAATGTGGCTGAATTACAACAATTCTGCAAAGATGAGTTGGCCAAAATTCCTCCACAGCGCTGTAAAAGACTCATTGCCAGTTATTGCAAACGCTTGATTGCAGTTGTTGTTGCTAAGGGTGGCCCAACCAGTTAATAGGTTTAGGGGGCAATCACTTTTTCACACAGGGCCATGTATGTTTGGATTTTTTTTCCC
The DNA here is from genome assembly GCF_059453375.1 of Lepisosteus platostomus. Lineage (NCBI taxonomy): Eukaryota > Metazoa > Chordata > Actinopteri > Semionotiformes > Lepisosteidae > Lepisosteus > Lepisosteus platostomus. The sequence continues at coordinate 22,545,978 of NC_142616.1, forward strand.
TTAATAATAAAAACCTTCATTTAAAAACTGCATTTTGTGTTTACTTGTGTCTAATATTTCAATTTGTTTGATCTGAAACATTTCAGTGTGACAAACATGCAAAAAAAAAAAAGAAATCAGGAAGGGGGCAAACACTTTTTCACACCACTGTATACTAGGTCCATTTCAAGCAGAATAATTTACAAATTAACAAGAAGTTAAGGGGTTTAGACTTCCTAAAAACAGAAAATTACAATAATCAATCTTTGAAAAGACAAACACTAACATTATGTTAGTAGGTGTAGCAATATTTCCAGGATGGGAAAATGGTATCTAAGATTGAGATTCAAAAACCAACAGGGATTGAAAATAACCCCTGAATTATTTTCTTTGCAAATAATATAGATAACTATAATAATTATGGGACAAGGTTTTAATACTTGACCAGGTGGAAATGAAATACTGAGTATAGTACTTGACAGATCTTTATTTTGTAGTACACAAAGTAGAATTTTAGTTTTATGGATATGCAGAAGCAAATAAATTGTTATTATTACTGATGAACACCAGAAAATGAGTCAATACAATAAGATTGATAATCGGTTATCTGTGGTTTATCTACCACAACACTGCACATTGGCTGCTCCAGATCAATATTAATTAAAATTAGTTTTTACATAGCAGTGCACGATTGACATTGCTTCATGGTCCTTTCCTGTATTATTTTACTCACCTTCATCGTAGTTTTAGGGTGAAATCGAACTACTCAGAGACAATAAAATGTTCACACATCCATATATCTCTTAAAACCAAATTTCCAAGCAGTCCCTTTTAAGAAAAAAACTCAAAAACTAAATTAGCTGATATGCAGAAAGATATTTCTTATTTCTTAAACTCTTATGATATGAAATTAAATGTATAATTCCGTGGTGTTTCATCTAAAACTATTCCTATTTTTCAAATCCACAATAAATTTAAATGGCGTAATTGTGTTGGGCAAACCTTATTACAGAACTACCATTATTTTTACCTCCTACAGTGATTGTTTTTTTTACTTCCTCTAATGATCAATTTAAAGTGAATCTCAAAAGGGCACTTGAATACATTAAAGTGCTCGTGTGAACACACTCTGAGTAAGATGTTGAAATTATAAGGCCCCCACAATTGTACCTCTCATTTAAACCAACTCCAGAATAATTAAACATTAACACAGTGTCACACAACTACTGAATGACAGTGTTCATGTCACTTTGTAAAGAAAATTTAGTTTTTTATCACCTAAGTAGCATGAGCAATCAGAAAAGATGATTAAAACAAAGTGAAGGAAGGTGAGAAACCAATCTATTCTTAGAATCTGTATAAAGTAGCATTGATTTTTTTATATAGAGGTAATTGGCTCTAAGGTTATAACTATTCTTCATTAAGCATTTGATCCAAGTGATAAAAAATATTTATTTTAAAAATTAAGCTTCATTCATGTACATAATAGTGTAAGTCAGTAGGGATCATCTGGAGCCTTTATTGTGGGATTTACATCATACAGTAATACAGTATCTGTGGATTTTTAGCACATCAAGGGCATAGATCTTGGTCATTATTTCTCACATGCCATGAGTCCCGTGGGGTTTAAGATACTCATGTGGATACCTGTTAATCTGCCCTTTGTCATTTGCAGCTCATTTACAGCAGTCTAAAGCAATATTGTAAAGTGTACCACTAGATCTAAACCCTTAAAAATTCAAATGCAAAAACATAGCTTTGTAACAATGCCTTAAAAGTTAAGTTTCTGTGGGTCACTGTTACTGCAAACCAGCATGGATCAAATTCAGTGCAGGCACGATATTAAAAGCCTCAGTAAAAGAGCCCATGAATTACAAATGTAGAGAGACAAACAAAACAATATCAACTGTGTGCCTATTTTACACTCTGAATTTGCTGTGTGTTTAACCATTTTGATATCAATCATAAACGAAAGTCAAGGAAGAAAGGAGAGTGAAAATGTGTCAAAAGAGAAAAAGGGGGCTGTTATAGTAAGTAGTAATTTGATGCAGTGCTAATGTTCATGTTTTACAATGAGTAGTTAGGAATTTATGATGAAAAGTTTGTTTAAGTTCCACTCAAAGCTAGAAGTTAAGTTCGGATGAGATCCCAATGAAGGCACTACACTGCCCTCATGTAACAGTGGGGTAGGAAAGTGAAAATCAGCCTGAGCTGATTCACATTTCACATAAAAGCCAGTGCTAATGAACAGGTGTTCAAAGAGGCCAACAGGAGACCAGTCAAGCCCAGCAGTGTACTCCTGGGCACTACACATCTGCTGATGAGGTTCAATGATTTTATCATTAACTGCTGATGGCTATGGACACCGATCAGACGTGAGTGCTCTTCAGTGACATTTGGATTGCAAAAGGAAGCTAAAGTTGAACGGGGAAAATTATATTTAAAAATCAGCGAAAGGCATACTGAAGGAATGCAGATACTGTACGTATGACTCCAGATCGGAGAAAATGGGCAACAGTAATAATAACAATAATCAGTCTAATTAATCCTGCCTTTTGGGATAATTGAATACCATGCAAGTTACATTAAAGATGGAGCATGTAAATGTAATTAAAATGATTGAACAATGAAAATGTATGCAACATGAAGAACTCTATATGTGCTGCCTGTGATCATGGAAAAATATGTTATGAGGTCAACAGAAGTCATCTGCTGACATCCCAGGCTACCAATCAAACAGAAGAAACTGGACACACTCAAGATAAAGCAGGGAGTTTAAGGATGACTGCACTAGAACTGGCTACTCTAGGTGTCCTCTAAAAGGAGCAATTTAATCCATCAAAACAAAGTGATTCAAATAAGTAAAAAATCTTCTTCTAAAATTCTCTACACATCTAAACTACCATAAATTGGAAATTGTAACCACCAAGTGTATAATAATGTATTAGAAGTTAAGCCATGTATTGTAATTACCTAATTATAACCAACTAACGAATTTTAATAAATTGCATTTATACAGTATATCACTATTCATCCCAAAGAATACCAAAGCACTTTACACATACTGTAGAAGGGGATACACTTCAGGGCATAACTGGATGACATGAGGCAACCGTCAGGCTCCAGCACCCTTACCATACTACACAGATCAGATAGAAAAGTGAGAAATTACTTCACCAAATGAATTAAGGTGGGGTTTTAGGAATGTAAATGTTTTATTGTTTCACTCAAGAAAATGATTGTTAACTCCTTATCATGTTAATAATTTCTATAATTATAGAGAAGAAATAAATGTGGGTAGTTACCAATATGACACCACTGTATGTAATTAAATAACACCTCATATCTGTAAAAACTTCAACAAGCTTGATATACTTCTGCTTCGTGGTGCAGGACCTAAATTCAAGAATGAGAGGAAAGCAATTTTACTGCTGTGATAGACTATACACAGCTTTTGAAAACACTGCTGACTTTGCTATGATTGTACTTCAGGTATTTATTTTATTAAAAGAATGTATTTATTTTGTAAAACAAACAATTAAGTTCACTGGTGAGTGAGGTACTAAACCCCCTCTTGCTCCAGTTCACCCATCTGTATAAACTGTGGTATTACGTGAGGCGTGTTCAGTGTGGAGGCGGAGCCCTTGTCTCAGGGTGATGTGTTGCCTTGACAACCACACTATGGGGTGGTTAATTTTGGATTACAGTAGCCGCAGCTGTGGGAGCCATTTAAGAACATGCTGACCACTTCCCCGAGGGACCAGCTAGCAGGGCAGTCCTGAGTTAGTGGGTAGTTGAGAGAGGACGTTGGAGACTAGCTCTCCAATATGTGAAGTTCGGTTACGGGAGAGAGCTGGGTCAAAGCAGATGTAAGACAATGCTGGTGCGACTATAGTGAAGAGAGAGGAAGAAGACAATTTCGGGTTGCAACTAACATCCCCTGCAAGCGGAGATATTAGAGCGAGAGTCGCGGAGGGGATTGTGGAGGAAGAGTGTAGTAAGGCCATCAATTTGTTTTAGTTTTTTTTTCCACCTCTCCTGTCCTGCCGTGTATCCATACCAGGGCAGGTTGAGCCTTTCCTCCCCTGTCCTGCCATGTATCCTCACTGGGCAGGTTGGGTTTTTAGGCCTCTCACTCTTTTTACTGCAGTCTGGACCCCTCTAAATAGGGATAGTCCAGACTGGATCTTGCTGTTTCAAGCAGTTCTTTTTTCCTCCAGGCTGGACCCCGCTAAATAGGGACAGTCCAGTCAAGATGCCACTGTTCCAAGCAGTGCATTTTTCCTCTACCTTTTCTCCCTTTTCTCTCTTTTTGCTGAAAGCACACCAGTGCTTCCACCCCCTCAAATGGGGTGTTGACTTTTACCGGTGTTTGCCACGGCTCCTCCTAAACACCTGCACTGTTACGGACTCTCTAGCCCACTTAACACCACAAAAACTAGGATAAGCTCTGGCCCAATAAGCCAATGTGGCTCAGATCTGATAAAACAGAAAAATGTAAAGTGGAACAGAAGTGAATGATAAGACATGTTTCTGAGTAGTACTTCATTGAATTAGATTTCTTTGTACCAGGATTGCATTAACTGGAGTATTAGTGAAGTTCTAATGAGGATAGAGGTCAATAGACAGCTGTCTGATTGAACTCGCCAAGGTTATTTTGCTAGTTTAGATCCCATTTTACACAAAAAATCATTTCTAAGATTTCACACTGTGGGTTAGTTTAATTAGTCCCATTCTCCATATCAAAGATTTTACTGAAAGAGGGAATCTGGTGTCTGATAACTTCCAATTACAATTACTTTAGAAATAAACAGCTTTTTGGTCACTTAATTCCTCTAATAAACCAGGGAATACAACACTCCAGAAATAACAGATCTATCTTTATTGGTACAAAGAACATGAAATAGCATAGAACAACAGAAATAAAAAATCCATACAGAAGAAAATAAATACAGCAACAAAGAGAAATATATAACCAGTCTTTGCTCTCTGTTTGCCTTTTAGTCTAATAGGCAACATAATAAAAAAAAACCTGCAACACAAAATTTGTTATTTTATTATCCACAACAATTTTATTTTGATGTTATAAACAGCTCTCTTGCTGTGAACACAACAGTGTGACTCATTCATGAACAAATGCCTCCCAAATTCCTAACCTCTAAACCACAGTATACAGTAATTACATGTGCAGTGTGTGTTCCTTCTAATTGGCCCTTTGATCTATATGATCATATTTAGTGTATGGATGGAATGAAGTCACAGGTAGGACAAAGTATAGACTAAAAATGGACAGCTGTATAGGGAGGTCATTAAAGAATTGAACAGTGTGCTTCAAGGCAAGTACAATTTAATAATCTGAAATATGTAAACTGGAAAATTAAATAATATCAATTAAGGATGGTTTTCAAGCATTAGAATAAAAATATCAATTAGTTAATTGTAATTTCACAACATGAGCAAAGAGATGTATAGCATTGATCACACTAAGCGAGATGCACATAAACATCAGTCAGTCAAATCTTACTCGTAAATTCAAGATAATTTTCAAACAGAATATTCTCTTATGAGCAAAGTGTAACAAGATATACAGCTTGGCCATGCTAGAATATACACATGGGATTGCATATAGTCAGCTAATCTTTTACATACTAAAGACATTTCTCAGACTCTTTAATCCTTAAGTTGGTCAAAGTTCAATAAAAACAGCACTAGAAAAACAAGAACATTGTCATAATTAACTTAAAAATATCAATGTATAGAAGTATGCCTTATTTGATGGTCAAATATTTGTTACGGAGTAAAAAGCCACTCATAAAAAGTCATTAACATCCTACTGTATCAATTTACCTGGAATCAATAGCTTTTGGAATCAATAGTTGAAAATAAAAATCAAAATCAAATAACTTTTTATTAAAGAAAACAAGCAACTTTTAATCTGAAAAATTCAAATCATAATCAGAGCCATAAACATAGAACTAGAAACAACAGTTCTGGAAGATACTCAAGTAGAAAGAAACCACAGACATAATTACCAATCAGGCAAGACTGGGTGAGCCAAGAAAAACATCTGCAGTTGATGACAGGAAAATTCAGAGCTGTCAAGGACAACCCTAAGAAATGTCAGTGAAATTACCAAAACCCTCCAGGGTGCAGTGGTGAGGGTATCAAAGAACACAGATTGTTGAAGACCGAGTCAAGAGAATTACAAGGGCTACAGCACTACAGATCCCATCAGCACTACGAAAAGAGGATCCAGATGCAAAGAGCAAAGATGGGCCAGGGGAGATATGTTAAACCATTATGTGGACAGATGAGGCAAAGCTGAACCTGTAATTTGATGGAAAGGTGAAGGTGTGGAGAAAGAAAGGAACTACTGATGCGCCAAGAAGCATTTCATCTAACTTTACACCAGTGCCTCTGCCACCTCAGACAGGGCGGCAACTTTTACGGGTGCTCGCCGCGGCTCCTCCCACTCCCACACTGTTACAACGGTGGCAGAATGGTGGCATAATGAACTGTGGAATTACAGAATATTTTGGGGTTTTTTTATATAGATGAAAATGCTCCCCTACTGATTGAGCGACAAAATGACCATGGCAAAGAGCAAAAATATATGGCCAAAGCAATCAAGGACTTCCTCAGGAGGAAGAAAAAGGGTAAAATCTTAGATTGGCCAAGATAATCTCCAGATTTAATTCAACTGAGCATGTATTTTACAGTATGTGCTGAGGAAAAATGAAGCCGGAACTCCCCAAGAAGAACTCAGAGTAGCTGTAGGAAAACATCTCAACTGATTAGATGAGCTCAATGGGCCACTGACTTTATACAGTTTTTGCCTCAAAGGAATGTGCACACAGTCTATTTTTGTTCTTATATGATCAAATTTATGCATGGAATGAGGGCTGGGTGATATACCGGAAATTTACCGATACCGACTTTAAGAATCTCTAAGAATTTTACTTAGGCCGGTATTTTAGATAAAAGCTTTCCCCACTGTGTGCTTTCATGAGCGGTCCCCTTAAACTACAACACCCAGTAGTCATATCCAGTCACATGCTTCTGCCTCGTCCAACCTTCGCTCTTCATTCAAAACACAAAGAAGCGTGCCGGGTATGAGACAAAAAGAGCACTAAAGCTGATCCCCAGTTGGGCATTCAAGTACATATGAAGACGAGCTGCTATCTAAAAAAGATGCAGAGTCAATTGTTTGGTAATATTTTGTCTTCAGAAAACAGGATTCTGAACAAAGAGAAGTCAGATGTAAACTCTGTCGGAAAACCATTTCTGGACCCAAACGTAACACTAGCAACATGTTTCATCATGAACACCGAAAGACTAACATAAGGGAGGATTTTATTTATTTACATAATTCATTTTGAAAGTTCACTATGGATGTGAAACATTATTTTCTATTTTTGTTAGTAATTCAGGCAACTTCAACTTGCCTTTTACTGTAAAACAATTTAAAACAGATATTGTTTCATAAGATGTACAGTATATTCAGATTTCTAGCATAATTTATAAAAAATAAAATTATTTGTAAGATTGAGATAAGACGAGGTGTGTGCATCTTTAATAGTTTCACATTTTTAAAACATGATCTTGCAGCATATCATGTAATCATATCATTTCCAGGGTTTCAAAAAAATATTTGTTAATTTATATTCACACATTTATCGAGATATATATTGTGACTCTGCTGTCCCGGTATTTTTGGAGGGCACTTTATAAGTTAAATACTGTAACTAGCTACAGTATTAAGGTGGCAGTAAGGAAAAGGCAAATAGCAAGAAACATCAATGTCTTGTGGAATTAGCAGAGATTAACTGGATTGATCTTTTATTATTATCATTGCAGAATCTGACATTGGAACTTCTTGGATCCAGATGTGCTTGAAAAAAAATAAATTAAAAAAGGGACACTGGCAAGGATTAAAAGGTTTGAACTATAAACAAAACAGGCAGGGTAAACGTGATTTTTTTAATTAGAACTTAACAAAACAGACAAAATACATAAAGGTGATGATTATGTTATGTCCACTTGTACAACTCAAAACTAAATTTAGAGATGTGTGAAGTTATACTGTATAGTTCTGGCTGATGCAAGCAAGTAGCAACAAATATACACAGCAGTTCATATAAATATACTGTAGTTAGTGCTATAAATATAAAATGGGAAATAACATTGAAGTATGAGCTTGAAGATGTTACCAATGAAAAATATTTAAATAAAAAGATATGAGGAAGCAAATAAAGCCTTATATAATATGCCATAATATGACACAGTGATATTGTCAAAAGTGCATAATTGAAAGGATATTGTGTTAAAATATAAAATACCTTAGCAAACTCTCTTTTAGACTATTGTATAGGGAATTGGTTAGCATATTACCAAAATGGCACTCTTTTCCTGAAATTGGTCCAAAGAAGAGCAACCAGGAAGATTCTCAGCTCAAAGAAATGTACTGTACCGAGAAGCTAAAAACTTTTTTTCATCCTGCACAAAAAGACTACAAGGGGATGTGATTCTTAAAAGTACAGACAATGTCAACCCAATGGATTTCTTCAAGATCAACAATTAAACGTAAACCAGTGGACACAAGTAGAATCCTAGGGGAAATGCAAATAAGACAGAAAAGGAGGCACTTCTGTGGAGTCTGGAACAAGCTGCCCAGCTACACTAAAGACGAAGCTTCTTTCAAGGAATGCCTTGACAAAAACGCCTACAGTAGCACCAACCAAACAAGATAGACTGTGTGAATGGCCTCTTCTCATTTGTAACCTTTCATATATACTTACTGTATGTACTTCACCAAATATGATCATACTGTGCTTATGACTGGACAACAATCATTTGGGTAATAGCATCAATAATATTAATTTCAAGATAGGTGGGGTCAAATGCTAATAATGGTACATGACATTATGCATACGTGACATGGGTTCTAAAAAACTGACAAGGAGAACCAATGTATCATCCAGCTGACAGGTGCATGTGATGAGGTTGGGATTTGTATAATGGATTTAATGATTCCAATGTCAATAAGTTCTAAAGAAAAAAGGGACCACATTCAGAAACTGATTAGTTTGTATTAACAGCACTATATAAGCACAAATTAATCAATCCCACATTAAAACTTAAAATAGACCTTTATACATTTTAATGATTGTAAAGGACATTGAAAAGTTGCTGGTGACAAACAATAAGAAAGCTTCTACATAATCATTTTAAATATAACTATCCTGAACCACACAGTTCTGTCAATTAATTTTAAGGCAATTCATCTTCAGTTATTGAATCTTAAAAGAAAAATAACAATATTGTAACTTTTTCCTCATTCTTGCCCACCAGCTTCAAAATGTTTTTCACTTGGTTCTAATACAGTAGTTTTAGACTGTTTGGGTTATTATGTGACACAGCCATACAAACAGTTTTGCAACAGTTACATATAACGTACCTTCTGTGCTGTCTTGAGACATGCTGATGGTGAAGAAAGTAAAGATAACGATCCCAATTCCCAGCCATCTGAAGAGCCACAACCCTTGTTGCATTTTCTGTTAAATGTTACTGTGTGACCACCTGAAAAAAAAAAACATGGACTGTCAATTTATTATTTTTTATTATTTAACATTTTTATAACTTTATTTAACTTTGATTCCCTGGACCTTTTGGTTTCTAAATTATTTAATTAAATCTTACAACAATTGATAATTGTGGGCACAAATGGTGTTCATGAAAATAAGATCTTACCCATTAGCTTTCTATTTTTAAATCCTTTATTTAACCAGAAAAGTCAATCGAGAACACATTCACATTTACAATGATAATCTATAGACTGGAAAAGTATAGACAAAGGCACTAAATGGAGCAACGTGAGTGAAGTACTTTGTTCAATGGTACAACAGGTGCGCCCCACCTGAGATTTCAACCCAGGAACCCTCCCAGAGCCACGTCTAGAGTCCTGACTACAGGTCTGTGCTGCACTCAAAATGACTGCATGGGAGTCTATTGCAATAGGTACTGCTGTCATGCTGTTCGTAATCCAGGAAAAATCTCATTAAAAATTCTACTTCATATCTTCTTTATCGATTTCAATGGTAGTGTATGATGAAATTCACAGGCAAAAATGAGTGATCTTGCTAGTTTTTCATAACACTTTACATAACTGTTCTTCATTGCTAATTATGTACTTTATGTACAGTACTGTATGTTTTATATTATTCATTTTTTTGGCAGATATCTTCAGACAAACCAACTGACATTAATACTGCTTGGTATGAAATAGTATTGTATTTTGCTGAATGGCTAAAAACCTGGGATCTAACTCAACCATCTAGTTCAGAGCAAAAACAACTACTCCATAGTGGTATACACACATATATAATATAAGTTCACTGCTATATACAGTATATTATACATATATTGCATTTATTTTTAAGTATTCATCCAAAATGATGACTACTTCATTCAAATATAATACAAATTTATATAATATCTTGAAAAGAGTCTTTAATGGTGTCGATATTCTGCAAGTCACATGAAGAAGTATAATAATGTAGCATTAGGTGGACTAAAACTCAAGGGCTGTAATAAGTTAAATGTTATTAATGGGCAGTTAATGCCTTTAAAATGATCACTTAGACCTACATTTCCTTTGTTAAACAGGAAGCTTGTTATGGACTATAATGAGTTCATTACCATATTTCTTTGTCACTATGTTTCTTTTTGATTCTAATGAGTCTCAAAAGAATGTCATAGTCTGCATTTGTGATAATGAACTGGATTTCATTTCTGCTGGGCTTATAATAAAATGTGGCAAAAAAGAAGTACTGTATATTTATGAAAAGCATTTTGGCTTTAATTAATTAAAGGCAGCATGCACAGCATTCCACCATCTCTTATGTTTTTTTTTCCTTTGGCTTAAAGATACATGAAGGGCTTGTAAAAGATATCTGACAGCAGAAAAAAAGTGACTGGTGGTAATGAGGTAGCCTCAAACCAAAGAGGCTCTCTAAACTCTTACTAATTAATCACCTTCATTTAACAAATAATGTGATCCTCCAATAGATAAAATCCAAGACAGAACAATAAACTCCAAAGTTTTAGCTTAAAGTTCAAACATTTAAGCATCGAAATCAGTACTACAGTGTACTTCTTATGGTGCTGCAGTTCCATATACTCTCTATGTAAAACAACATTAAGATATGGACAGAGAATAATATTTTTGTGAACAGCTATATAAAATAACAAATACAGTACACACACAGTTTTCCTGCTAAGCTTAGCAGAATACAGGCTGCTCTATGATGGAAATACTGATTTGGTGATGGAAAGAAACAATTACTGTGCTGTATACAGTACATTCTGCTCAGGAGATGGTAATATTGATGTGCATTTGTGAACAAAGCCTTAGTACACCAACTTTTAGATATCTGCTCACATAACTATTGACAGTGTGTGATTATTATGTCTCTCTTGACTTGCACTGAAACCATTTAAGGCTTTGAAGACAAACTGTTTTAGTTGCTTTGTAGAAAGTGCTCAAACTGACATATTTCTAGGGTCTCATTCCTGTTATGATAGAGACTAATGTGATTTAAAAGACTAATTAATGCCCCAATTTCCTTATATATCTATAACGTGTTGCTTAATGCAATTTATAAAGAAAAAATAAAACCTTCCTGATGGGAGTCTGACATTAGTTTGTTTATTCAGTGCTTTTTCCCTGTTTAGTACATTTGTACTTGGTATCCTTTTGTCCATTTTCCTTAACCTGAATATTTTAAAATCACAGTATAATTCTATGTTTGAAAACCAGTACTATAAAAGCTGACCTTATGTAGTTCTTAATTCTTTCCACAGACTACTGTGCAGTGCCGAACTCAATTAGCTGTATGTGTATTGTATAGGTAAAATCTAAAACCTAGCTTTGCATTGCACAGAACCACAACAATTTCCAATTGTCTTGATTCCCAGGACGTTCCCAGCATGTATTTACTGTATGAATCATGACGAAAGGAAATTAATTTTAAAAGGAATGTTCAGACTTAGAGTTCATTCTTCACTCCAGAGTTACTTTCCTCAGCTAATTGTCTGGGTATAAAGTTATATTGACTCAATATCTAGTGCATGGGACTAGATATTGATATTGCACTGATGTGCAATTGTTGTGAAAGACTATGCTTAGCATTATATCACAAGACAAAGCTAAAAAATGACAGATTATTAGGAATCCCAGAATTGTCTTGTATGACCACACAAAACCTACTGAAATCCTACCGGTGTCCATTTGTTCTTCTTAGTGCTTCAATTTCCCCATCCTGTTCTTTCGCCATACGACAATAAGTCAAGTGGTTTGAGTTTTATTAAAGTACCTGTCACTTCAGTATTTTTTCCTAACAACAGCAGCTGTTCCTTTTTCAACCAAGGTAGGTGCAAGTTACCTGTGAAGTTATGTTCTGCTACTTTACCTAACTGCAGTTTTGGAACTCTTTACACAATACTATACTTTACTATACTATAGTTATGTTAAGACAGCAGATGTCAGTAGACTCATGATGTTAATATCAATTACATCTCCAATGTAAAATGTATATCAGGAAAAAGCAACTTGTGCAATTACTGTAATGTGTATCCCCTACAAAACAACTGTCTCCCAAAACTTTACTATTCTCTTCATCAAAAGTAGCAGTAAAAATTAATGACATGCACTATTTTTTAATCGGAATCACTAGATAGATAAGACTTTATTGATCCCAAAGGGAAGTTGATGATGCACTAATAGTGCACTGTCACTAAACGCCCATCATTTCCATTTATTTCATTCTTATTATACTGGGGTTTCAACCCTCTTAGATAAAGTTTAAGGAAAGTTAGTTTCAGTACTGGGATGTCTCATGGACCTAACAGGAGTTTAAATCTTTCCCAGCTCTGAGCAACTTCCATTTACAACCTGTCAAGTCTGGGGATAGTTCGTTTTTTTTCAGAAGAGCTTGGACAGGGTCATAAAATAGGCTGTAGAGAGGTCATGTTTTACACACATTGTACTGTAGGTGATTTGAAATATTCTAGTTATTCATAAGGTTTCTTACCCTACAATAAACATTTTTTACCATGTAATTATATATAGTTTGCATTGTCCATCATTTTAGGTTCCTAGAAAGTGTGCCTAGCTGTACAATTTGTTTTTGCCAGGATGTTTATATGATTTGTGCATCACTCAACCACTTCACTAAACATCACTTAGGTTATCCATAGCTCAATAGTAAAACTACTGTACATATTTCTTCCTTTTTCTTTGATATTAATTAGTGTCCTGACCCACTTTTGAGCTAACAAATTTTAAGAACATCTGAAGAGTCTGCCATCCTAATTTTCACAGTTATGGCTAAATGCTTTCTGCCTAGATAGGGAAAAGAAATGTACTGTATGTAGAAATAGATGCACTGCACAGCAATCTAATACTGTGAATGTTGACACACTACAGTGTTATAAACTGTACATTTCAGTTAAGCATTGGTAGAGATGTCACTTGGGTAGTGGAGCTGTGGCTTTTTAAGCTATGCAGACAGCAAACCCATCTTGAGGGCAAGTGACTACATTTCAATCCGTATTGAATGCATTGAAAACATACAGTAGATGACAATGCTGAGCACCATCCCTGTTTCTCTTTACCTATACAATATGTTGGCTTTTCACTGTTAATAAATTCAAGAGGCTCTGGGTGCAATTTTTTGTATTATGCAAACAAACTGTTCTTAATGCATTTGTATGTTCCTATGTAATGATAGTGATACAGAATAATATTCCAGGAAACAACCTGGCAGATGAAGAAAACTTCAAAGAAAAGTATGTAACCAAAGGTACTGTCTTCAGTAATTTCATGATTCTGTATTTATTGGCACATTAACATACTTTCTGCTAGTGCCTCTCCAATTTTTGAATATTTTCTTACATTTTTCATACTGTACAGCAAAGTGGCACAATAGATGTTCATTTTCAGTGCTCAGCGTGGATCTCTGTGGACATATTTCGAAGTGTCATGCACAGTAATATACAGGAGACATAAAGATACCACAATACAATTCATAGAACAGCTTAACTAGTGAATGGCTTATTTATCTTATAAAATAAGAAAACAATCTCCAAGCCACAGCTGTATTTCACATTGTCAGAATATACAGTAGACCCTGTCCTGTGGAATACAATATAGTACAAATATTGTATCTTCCTTCATCTGAACAACATAAAACCTCAGCTATCAAAATGTCTTTGATCTCTATCACATCTCATATCTCATATCACATCTCATACATTGAATTGAACTCAAATGGCTCTAACCTGTAACAGTTACTAATAAAGTTGCACAATCTAATTTCAGTCACATGGGATTAAAGAAATGCTCCTAGATCCTGATTTGACTCTCTCATGTCATGCTATCCAGGAACTTAATCCCTGCTCACTACCTTTAAAGCACAGCATTACATATCGGTCTGCTTTGGTTTTATGTCAAAGTATACAGAATCATCCTGACATTTTTTTACTTTAATATTGCCACAGACAATAGAAGCTAAGGTTTTATGTAGCAACAGAAAATGATGGCAGGCCATTGACAATTATCTGTCACCTTTCACAAAAAATAGATACATTTTCTTCTGATCACTGAGGTCCATTTTTGTAGTGTCACATACACTGACAAGTTATTTAGCTTGTGTCTTCTAGTCCTGCATGGTCAAGAAGCTTCCTTCAGCTACAGCAGTAATTACATCTGTTACAGTTCTTACACCTGTTGTTATGGAAGATACATGTCTTTCTTCCTGCACGTCTGCTTGGGGATTTACTAGATGTACTGAACAAATTAAATATATCATAGATTAAAAATGCTTCTGAATTATGTATCAGGGAGAGATTTACAGCTCTCAGTTTAGGGGGTATTTTTCTTCTTTGTTATTTAAGAATTTGAATAATTTTAACACAGTAAACTTTATTTCTGCCAAACTGGCATAAATGGTTAGGAAACACACAAATGCATTGACAATTCACTAAGTACGGCAGCCCCCACTGACGTATGTTAATTACATCTGTTGCAATCAATGGCTTAGTTCACACTCATACGTCAGCACATACTGTACAATATCAAATCACTAACAATTACTGCTGTTACATGGTTGTCATTTTGGGAGAATCTAGCTATTTCTTGAAAGAAATTAGGGTATCAGCTTTGACAAAAAGGCTGGTAAGATTGTTCCACAGCCCTTTGTGCAAAACAGTGCCTCTCATTGGTGGTTTTAAAGTTTCCATTTGTGTCCTCCGATTTAGGTTATCTTGTCCTTTCAAAACTAAAATGGTTCAATTCTTTTAACCTGTAAATGCAGGATTATTTCATTTTCTATGTCATCTCATGGCATCCATAATAGATTTTTCCTATGAATGTAAGAAAAATGAATGTTACCCATTATAACCACTTCTTCCTTTACATATACAGTATGGTCCTAATTTCCTTATATAAAACTGCAGTGACTATCAGAGATTAAGGTATTCTCTAGAATACTCCTAACACTACCACACAGTCCTTTAAGGTTTCAGTAAATCTTAAACCTATAGTTTCTGAGAACCTTGATTAAACTAGGTTCTGCATCCTTTTGATGTCTGATGCTCTGCCTGCATCCCTCAGATCTTATCTCTCCAGAGTATCCACTAACGCTGTATTCGTCACCATCACTCCTCAATAACCACGTTTCTGTGATTCCAATTATATCACTCGGTAGTTTCTCCAAATCCTACCTTAAACTGAATACATAATTGAAATATATTTATCTGTGTATTTATTTATTGGCTGAGGCTAAGGCTAATTTGCTTTTCTGGCTGTGGGAACATCAACCTTACTTAGAGGATGAGGATGTTAGAATCCTCTTTTAATAAGGGGTGAGACTGAGGGAGCTGCTGCAAGGGCAATGCTGGTGTGGAAGGAGGGATGCACTGCAACGATGCAGAAGCAGTTGTGCAATAATCATCTTATACTTGAGTGAGTAGACGTGGGCAGGGTGAGAGTATAATATCCCTAACGTCAATTTCATTAGTTTGGGCAAACCCTAATTAAGACAAAATTGTTTCTAACTGAATTAGATGGATTCATTGGAATATCTTGCCTAGCTGAGGCAGTTGCTTCTTGCTTCTTTTGGGTGTTCTTGCCACTTGCTTCTTTAGGGCATTCTGATAACTTTGTCCTTTACTGTAAAGGTCACGCCCCAAAGAAGCAAGTGGTTCCTCAAAAAACTGGTACAGTACACAATTCTTTAGTTACAGCGTTTAACATGAGCTTAAGATAGCCATCTCTTCCAGTATTGACTGTCTTAAAGTATTGACTTGTCAGAGTGTCAGTGGCCCTAGTAATAAAGGTATACATTTAAGAAAATCGTTTTTTGGAGGGCAATCAAGTTACTGGAACTGTACTGTTATTTTGCATATTATTTTTTTCTATTGCCATTATTTTACAATTCCAAAGAAATCCAAAACTCTAGATGAAAATTCACGACATATGGCCTATGGGAAATTGTGTCAGACTGAACGTTATACAGGCAAATGGTTTGAGTGCCAAATTTGAAAAGTTTATGAAACCAAATATTTTTAAGTCTTATGGGCATTTTTTGCCATGTCCATGTTAAAATCGTGTTTGTGACAAGTTGATTGGTCATATGATTTAGTTGTAACCTCTGATGTTTCCTTAAGTTGTGCATTCAATATCTTTTTATAACTCATTACAGACTGCAGATACAGTCATGATTCTAACGCAACACATAAAAGAAACCATTAGTGTTCCATACCAAAACCATAAATAAAATGTCCTTAAAACAGAACTATGCTATTTTCAAATTTCGGGGTTAGAAGGAATCATTGATGAGTGCATTTCAAACCACAATAAAAGTAAAATGTACACAGCGACTTGTAAAACCTCCAATTTACAACACAAAATTTCCAGGTATGCACTACACCATATTCTGTGATTCAGGGAGGCAACAAAACTTCCAGTGACATGTTGTGGCCTTATTACATTGTGAACAAGCAGGCTTGTGAACACATCTCTTAATCCAACAGAAATATTTGCTTTTGATTTCGTGATGGTTTTGGTGACAAATACAGTACTACTTACTTGTTAACTCTACATGCAGATCATATTGGAACATTTCTGCAGTGAAATCTGCTGCACAACTTATGTTTGTTTACATATGTACATCACATTACATTAGTCAATAAGGTGACTAGTGAGCAGGGAGGGCCGCATCATGTCACAATTCTTGGAAACTTGAATTGGAAACTTGAAAAAAGGTTTGTGACGATGTGGCAACTTAGAGCACTTTTACAAAGTTCACGATTTTGTGCTTAATTTGAAATTTGTGATTTTTTTTCTATAATGTCAATGAATTTATTTGTTACTGAGATTTAATAACCAGTCTGAGAAATTGAGACTGCAGTTCACCTTTTATTGTGACTTTGGACCTCTTTTAAAGGTTAAATGCAAAACTGTATAACACCCTCATACTGTAGCAAAGTGGTCTTACTTAGGTGGGTTGATAAATACCACTGCCTTCCAGAGAAAAAAGGGCTCCTTTCTGTCAAAGTTGAAGTGTTTTATTTGTGTGAATTGAGGATGCTGGCATAGAAACAGTATTATTCTTTCACAAAGAAACATTTTTTGAGTGGATAACACCAATTTTTTGTAAGTGTGTAAGTGTAATGCATTATTCAGCCAGGAGATTAGGTAGGGGTCACAGCAGCGATCAGCCTCTGATATGTAACGCATTTGTAATCAAAATAAATGGTGGAGGAGACAGAAGACTGCACCAGCAATTGAGTGGATGCACAAGGTATCCGAAGAATGTGTGAGATCTAGTAAAAGAGTAAGCTCTTAAAGAAATGGGGCATTCTGTATCACAGCAATTTATGGAGGGAAATCTTACACAATATACAGTACTGATGGATTGCTGTTGTTTGTGTGGTTTTTGAAGTTTAAATCCTTTAAAATCGTGCTTTAAAACACGTACAGTATATGTGGATCCACTGTTATTAGAAGCTTTGAAGCCATTTTCTTAATGAAATTGTCCAAATGACTGATACCTCAATTGTTTTCAATAAGATGTCAGACATGAAATGCAGTGCTCTTTAAAAGAGGTTGTGTGCACTGATTATACTGTCATTCCATATGTAAACATGAATGTGAACTGTGAACAAATCTTAAAAAAGAATAGAATTCTTCCTTCCGTGAGTCTAATTTATCCTTTTTTCATTGCTAGAAAGAAGGTTCTGTAAAATATTCTGTATTAAAGCAAAGTAGTAAAAACTTTAAAAAATGAAAATAATTTTTCATTATTAAGTGAGCAATTCAGCAACGGTAGGCATAATAATTAGTTATACTGGCTTTGCTATAGTACATTTGTATACTTATTAGCAGTATCTTGTCATAATAATTATTATTTATATACAGTAGCACTTTTGGAAGCAATCACCCTACTGTAGTATGCTTAGTAGTATTTTTGTTAAGAATTTGTACTATTAATTTACAGTATGTTTCAGAAAGAAGCATTTCTTTGTGACATCTTTCCTGTCTGCTGAGGAGCAGTTATCTGGCTGGAGCAGCAAACATGTTACGGCTAATTGCAGGGAGGCTCATGTTGGTGTGCTTTTCAGACACTCTGGGAGAACTAAAAAATATTCAGGGATTGGCTGCTAAAGGCAACAACATTGATATGAAAGCTGAGGACAACATAAGCTCATGTTTTGTGAAGAAGAAAACCTGTACATTTTCGGCTTTTAGTGTCTGACATAAGAACGTGAGTCACCAGCTGTGCCAATACCATTTTCATCACCATTATGTGTACAAACACTTTTTCATTCTTAGAACTTAAGAAAAACCAAAATCCAAATCTTAGTGCCATACAAGTCCACCCAACAATTTGTCAGCAATCCCCAGTAGGTAGCACTAACCCAATAAACAATGCTGAATTCTTCTGTACGCTTTTTCGCAATGTACCATATTTAATTATTAAGTCAAGGTTAGAATGGATATTGATTTGTTATGTCATATACAATACTGGGGTCTTCAGGTAAAAAAATGCTGAAAATCACTGCAGATAGGGTCATGATTATTATGGAACACATACTGTACAGCAAACCATATATGCAATATCAAAGCAATGTCTTAGTCTGTGAAAAGCAATGTACATTTTGCCCCATATGGAGCTCCTTGCAGCAATATTTTGTTTTTAGTTTACAGTATATTGATTTCAACTCTCAGCATATAGTCCCAATGACTCAATTTCATCATCATTCTCCAAATACTTTATAACTCAGCAATTAAAAATTAACATTTATTATTTGATTAAAAATCTTTTTCTGTTGGGCATACGGATTTGGGCATACGCAGAACTCTAACAGAAATTGTATCTTATTCTCTACCAAAATTAGTAATATATAATATAGTAAGATAATATAATACAAAATGTTTCTTATTTTCTTTCAGGCTTTCAATTGTGAAAATGGAGTTGCGACTATTCTTATCTGATTCCTTTAGGTTTTAAGATCCTGGATTGTATTGTAAACACACTAGTTTGAAGACACAGTGGTTCCACAGATTAGGAGCCTCCAGAAGGTTGAGACACTGTGCATATTATAATACAAGTAGTAGGTAACTGAACCTTACCCTCCAGTGTCAAATGAGAACACTGTTTACAGCTCAGACAGAGATGCCAGGAAAGCTAATTTAAGGTAACACATCTTCCAGAAATACTTGCAGCAAGAAATGATCCTCTCTGACAATAACGCAACTGTGCACCCAATTTTAAGGAGAAAAGCAAAACTTCTCAGAGTGATACGATTAAGAGCTGAGAATCAGAAACCTGATTTAGTTGTCACTGAAGGACATTTCCACATCTCCAGCACACCTTGACCCAAGCAACAAATAGCTTTTTAGAAAACAGCCCACTCCCAGGAGACAACAACGATCAGCATACAGCCATGCTCCTGATTTCAAGATGTCTCTTTTCTCTTCTGGTTTAATCCAAGGAAGTAGCTTTTGTTATTTTGGATTTAGTCTGTGAGAGACTAGATGCCACTAGTTTTCTACATGCAATGAAAGTCTATAAATATCACATAAAAACAACCCCCAGTTTCGGATTGATTTGCCTGGATGTACATCTTGGAATATAAAACACAGGATGCATTATACCTACAGAACCTCCACATCCTTTTTTCTAACTCTTGTTTTGTAACTATTGATTACCTAGTCATGGCTTCTTTACAGATACTGATGGACAGGTAACAAAGAACAAGGATGGAAACAAATGGTGTGGAATTGGAAAACGTTGTGTGTTGGAATTGGAATATGTAGAAAAAAACACCTTCGAAATGTGAAAATAATTTCAGTGTTTCCCCATACTGTACATGTTGATTACAATGTAACTCATAAGTATGTTTTCTTCCTGCTCATGCATTGTAGTTTACTTCCAACAGAAATACTTACTTTTGATTTTGTGACAGTTTTGGCAACAAATACAGTACTACTTACTGTTGTTAACTCTGCATGCATACAAAACTTCCAGTGACATGTTGTGGCCTTATTACATTGTGAACAAGCAGGCTTGTGAACATCTCTTAATCCAACAGAAATATTTGCTTTTTGCTTTTCGTGATGGTTTTGGTGACAAATACAGCACTACTTACTTGTTAACTCTACATGTACAACGTACGTGTTAGATAGGGCTGCTAGGGCAATAGGATCCTATGCTGGACTCTAGACTAGAGAAAAACACTGAGCAGAAACGCTAGGCAAAAACGAAAACCAGGAGGCAGGTGAGTAAGTCGGCACACAGAGAGACGAGCAGGAAGCAACAATCCAAAACACTAGGCCAAATTCAAATCCAGGAAGCAGGCGAGAAGATCGGAACACGGAGGCACAAACGGGGAAGCAGCAATCCAAATCACTAGACGAAAGCGAAAACGAAAGTCAGACTAGGAGTTCGAAAACCTGAGACAAGCAAGAGAAAACCGCGCACTAGGGAGCTCGAAGAGAATCCGCAATAGTGAGCGGGGAAGTGAGGAAAAAGGAGAACTAAAATAGAGACGGGAGAGAAAGGTGATTGGCGTTCCTTGCGGCGTGAGCTTGTCTTACAGGGTGTGCGCGTGGGAATGCAAGAAGGGAGAGCTGCGCGAGTGGAATGCGTAACAGTACGTTTACTTGCTCGTACATCACATTACATTAGTCATTACTGTGACTAGTGAGCAGGGAGGGTCGCATCATGTCACAATTCTTGGGAACTTGAAAAAAAGTTTGTGACAATGTGGCAACTTAGAGCACTTTTACAAAGTTCACGATTTTGTGCTTAATTTGAAATTTGAGATTTCTTTTCTATAATGTCAATGAATTTATTTCTTACTGAGATTAAATAACCAGTCTGAGAAATTAAGACTGCAGTTCACCTTTTATTGTGACTTTGGACCTCTTGTCCAAAGTATGTTTTCTTCCTGCTCACACATTGTAGAGTTTATTTCATTTCTTTTTCAGATGGTCTTACAACCTATTTACACATAATGTATGTTTATCAGGTGACAACATCTGAGGTAGACTCACCAGGAGTGGAGCCAAGTCCTCTTTAACAATGATTCAGGGTTGTATACAGACCACCCTAATGGACATCAATGAGTGTGGCGTATGCAAAATGATACACTAATGTTTTGTAGTTCTAAGTCACAAATTTCTGTTCATCCTCTGTGTGTGTGGACTTCTCTTGGTGTGAATGCATATTGAAATGATTCAAATTCCTGAGGTTTATGCTTTCTCCATGTAAAAATATAATTTCTGTAGCATTCAGTCCATGACACACACAAGGTATACTAGCCAAATGATAGCATGTTTGGTCATACAAGAATGGAAAAGCCAACCAGAACTCTGAAGAGCTAGAAATATCAGACACTTTTTACTTAATCCTCTGAGGTCATGAAAAATGAAGCAGTTGCTGCAATGAAAATCTATGCATATATACTGCATCCACACCTGTATATCTCATGCATTTTTAGCAGTTAAAATTATTGTTCCATTGCTGTTCTTATGCATCTGTGTTCTTACTCTGTCACAGAGACTGGAGACATGAATCTAACTAGAACTTCCTGAATCTGCAGCAAAAGGCCATTAATATATTAATTGTTGAATCCTCTGTAATTGATCTGCCTGGAGTGAGTTAATGTCTGTAGGGTTGGCTTGTAAAATCTACCTGTTCATTACCTACTGCTAGAAATAATTAGCCTAAGAAGGAGCTATTTTATAACAAGTGAAGCTATTAAAGGACCCAGTGAACTAGACCTCAACTGCATTGCCACTTTTACAATGTTTATTACTCAGTGATGCAGAAGTTGTCATGACTTGCAGGTTCCATAAGCTCTGCTTGACCAACAGTGTTATTAATTCAACAGAGCTTCAGGCAAAGTTTTTAAAAATAAATGTCATGTAATCTTAGTCCTAGTATAATTTTCTGTTAATTTATTAATTTATGAAATGCATGTTCTTGTTTGCGAGTCATGTAGTTTTCTAGAAATTACCCACAGTAAATCTGAAGAACAAATTAATATATGTGCTTTTAATGTCCGGATTTGTAATATACAGTACATGCCAGGAATGAACATAATAAAATATAACAATGTTGTTTTCTGCATTATTACAACAAGGAAATGTCTGGAATTTCAATCAAATTAATTCATGTTTTCCATACATTAAAACTGAAGAAAAATATTGTATTGTTGACCTTGTTTGACTTTTTTTAATAGTTATTTTATCCATGATATGCTCTTTAAAACGTCATTTTACAGTGTATGAATTATCTCTTTTTTCTTTTGAAGATTCTTAATTGGTCTTTACAGTTGCCTTACTTAAAGTGATCACCTAACAACCAGTTCTTTTTATCATCATTGTGCCAAAGAAGTAATAAATATCCTTTTGAATAAGAATATGAATAAGGATATTTTATTTAGTTATTAATTTTCTGATTATTTAGTTTGCACATTAATTAAAAATATGAGTATCTGTAAATAGCATTCAACAAATATTTACCATCACAAAGAACTTGATACCAAACAATCATTTCCTACAAATCCCACTTTGATTTTTTAATAACAGGTTGTTTAAACTCTTTTATTTACATTCAGTCAAACTGAATTTAATGACTGGTTTTACATCCACATGATAAAGTAACACCCTCACCCTTAAATCATTTCTACTCCAACAACAAAATGTTTTTTTAAGAAATATGGACAACTTACTGTAGTTTTCACTCTCTTAACTTTACTGGAATGGGGAAGTTTTAACACAAAGAAAAATAATATCTAAAAGGACACTGTGGACAGACAAGCATTATTATGGATGCATTTTTTAAAATATAGATACATAACAAAATTGAATCAGCGAAGTGCTTTATGTTCAAACAGGTAACTAAGCAATACCATAGCACGAACTAAAGTGAAAAATTATGTTTTAATATAACAGACAACTGCTCTTAAATTATTAGCTCTTTGAAGTGTTTCCTGAACAAGAATTTTAAAAGGAAAGGGATAGAAGAATACCTCCACAGCTCTCATAGTCATAGGAGAAATTAATGGACTATTTCCTCTTTCACTGGACAGTGACACATGCAAAGCTATAAGGCTCCACATTAGGATAATAATAGTATTTGCAGTACATGTTTCTCATTCAAACATATAGTAACACAGAATGCATGAAGAAGCATATTTTAAAACTTTCAGAATATACACTACCAGATGTCTTAGACATCCTTCTGTCTAAGGATGCTATAACCATATCATACTATTCAATACAATACACTGACCTTTACTTATTGGAAGAATGAAGGAGTCTAATTTGAAAACACTATACAGCTTTCTGTATATAGACATGCAATTGAAATGATTATCCAGTGAGAGTATTACAAACAGTTTCCTATCTGAGCATCAGGACACAAACCTAGAGACACCAATTATTACGACAGATCACCTTCATCTAGATGTGAAAAATCTCTGTACAGCATAGACCAACCAATGGGTTATCAGAGTCACAATTTTCAATTAACTAACTAACTTATCACCATAGCACCCTCACTGTTGACCTGCCAACAATGGATGATAGCCACAGTTGTTTCCAGGTGACAGAGATGGATCAGAATGACAGTTGTATTTGTACAGCTGATTAAAGAAAGTATGATAAGGGTGCTCCTGCTACATTGGTAGGTTCTATCTTGTCAAAATGTAGGACAACATAATTGCTTTTATCCATTCTCTTAAGGGAAATGGTAGAAAATGATAGTCATGCTTTAACTCTGTAGAAGTAGTGCTGGTGTTAAGTAACAGCTTGAACCCTGAACAGCATTATGAAGCAAATTAAAATAAATCTGATTCCCTTCCATTGGACATTTACAGTAACAAAGAACATACCTTACATCCAAAACAAGTACGAGTACGACAGAAAAACAAAATCATTGTATTGATTCCTTGCTATTATTTTTTGCCATTAGAAAAATTTAAGCTTTGTTCCCTTTGACTAAAAATACAATGATAATCATTCAATTTAATATATTCAAAAATAGGAAGGGATCGTCTACCCTACAACATCCAGAAAAGCCACTACACAGCAGATCAGGTAGAGAAGTGAGAAACTTCTCCACCAATTGAATTAAGGGAGAACTTTAGAAAGGCCAGGCTGGTTAGTCATGGTTGTTTTCTGTTGAGGACACTGATGAGTTGGTCACACAGATATTATACTGGATAAAAAGCTAGCTACAAGATGTCAGCTTTGACCCCTTTAAGATGTACCACTGTAATCCTAGAACTCTCTATTACTGATTTCTGTGTCAGTGCCCTGCACTTTAGGACTGGCTTAAAGGAATATGAAAACTGTTGGCTTAACAACTTGTGAGTATATTTACTGATTAACTGATTAGCTTCGAACAACTCAACAATCAGTACAATGATCACCACAACTCCACACACTTATTTCCTCCTGGAATTTCCTGCGCTGTAGCCACTGCAGTCTGGAAACCATGACAGATGGATCAGACAGATACGGTAATCCTGCATTATTATTATACATCATTATTGTAAGCTTCTGCCTTTCAGGACAAGATCTGTACCTCACAGGGCTGGTTTCCTGGTTTCTTTGAGTAGTCTTCTGACTATTGCAAAGATCACCTAATTCTTCAGGAACTACTCTTACATACTGTACAAGTGGTTTTTGTGACTGACTGTCTTGAGTGGATGACAGGGTTCTTATCCTATACTGTATGCAAGCATATCGGCTGTATGCAATTTTAAATAATTTGCAATTTATCAATAACAACAGACTTTTTCCTTTATTACGTAACTAGCAGAATAAATACATAGGGTGCAGACTGAATTTATAGGGTGTTCACAACAGTTGCTTGTTATCAATACTTTGCATAGACTTCACCAAAAAAGGAAATAAGTCAATTGCGATCATAGTGTCGTGAAATTTATGATGTTATGTCCACTATGAGACCATTCCATTATGTCAAAGCCAAAGAAACATAAAACAAGCATGTTGTAGCTATGTACAGTATGTACATGTACAGTAGCTTACACAGTAAATTTATATTTTGTTAGTGAACATATACAGTACATTACATACAGTATTTAATTTCAAGATTAATTATAGTGTTTACAGAAAGTTTATATACTGTACTGTACCCCTTCCAAAGTAACACATTTTGTGGCCTGAAATCAAGATACACTAAATACAAATTTATATTACCTTTATTTACTCATTGTAAAATAATCTCTTCCCATTTTTCTAGGTTTTCTTTTTTAATAACATTTCAGAATGTTTGACCATTTGTTTTTCACTTGGAGATTGTTTTGTTGTGTAAATAAAGGAGAACTAAAATTGTATTTATTGTGTCTTCGTTCCAGTGTGTTAGGCTACAAAATGTTTATGGAAAATATTTTGGAAGTGCGCGAACACTTTCTATAGACATTGTATTTACAGTATAACTCTGATTTTGGTGTTGACTGCCATTTCTGTCTTCTTTGTAACTGATGTTTTTCATGGATGCTAAATACTTAAATAAGGACAGTAAAGAGCCTGCAGGAGTTCAGTAAATTTGCATCTTAACCAGTCCTGAAAGTCGGCATATTTCAAGACAACAATGTACCCACGTAGATATGACAACTCATGTAAGAAATCATCTGTAGATTATAAGGAAGGGAAAATGAAACCAGAAGATGTTGGTAACTTCTAGGAGATTGTTGCATTTCATTTGAAAATAAATAAAAAGAGGTGACCTAACACTGAAGCTTAAAAAATGTGGTTAAACTGGAACCAAACATACTCCTGGTAATAGCAATCGATTGAGGGCAGTCTGATCATGCTCACTGTGGTTGAGATCAAGTACAGTTATTATGCAGACCACAGCAGACCTTTCCTGATCTGTAAGATGACCATAGAAGAGACATACCAGATTGTTTTTAAAAAGTAAGTTAGTTTATCAAAAAGCATTACTGCATGGTTGCATTTGCTTTCATTATTTTTGTCAACTGAAATAGTACTGTATGAGGTGTCTCCCTATGCCTCCGTGCTGTAGAGATAACCTCTACTGGGTCCTCAGAACACATTTACAAGTGATTTCTGGGGATTGATTTCTTCACTCCTCTTCACAGCACGAACTGCCGGTTCTCTTGGCTTTGGGCATTCAGGATGCACATCAACACCTGTCTTTTGACTTTCCTGAATTGGATGATAACACTTGTCAACAGTTTACTGTGGAAGAAATCCAGTACTTCGCAAATTCCCTGCTGACTTTCTTCAGTACACTGTTCACCAGCAAATATGCATCTTTTTCCAAAGTATACCTGTTCCTGTGAATATCCCTTGTAATTCACAGCTGCTTATTGTATAAGTTGACTTAGTTCTAATTTTCTCTTCATGTGATCAGAATATGTTAAATGTAGCTTACCTAAAGAAAAAACAATACTGTACCTATGTGAAGTTGTTTGAAAATGCACATGCAAACAGATACAACATTTGAGATTTTCCTCTTTCTATTTCCTTCAAAGCAGAAATTTAAATTAATGCGTGCTCTGTGGTTAAGAAACCATTTTATTGTGAGAAAAAAATATTCCATTAATAATTCGTCTTAATTTAAAGTATAAACAGTACTAGTTCTTCTAAATTAAGTTAATTAAATTTAATGATGTTTTTGGACAGTGTAGATTAAAGTGTGTAGGACAGACATCAGCATATTAAAATATATTTTAAAATGATTTCCGATTTTATTTACTATTCTTAAAAATAACTGCAAAAATATAAAAAAACATAAAATATTTTTTGGATGTAATGCTTAATATAGAGATATCATACAAGGTTACAAATGAAGCTAAATACAATCGACCCACACTGAACATTTTGTGTTAGTCTCACAGTGAAATGAAACTACACATTTCTAAAACAACCAGGGTCACATACTGTATGTGCACATTTATTGAAACTGGGAGACTGGCCAACTAACTAGCAAATAACCTCAGTCTGACAGTTTGACTGGAAGCAGACCCCTTTCAAGCAGGGTTTTGACTTTGATGGTGAGTTGACATCAATCCAGATTTTTTTTAATAAAACGGTACTGAAGCCTGATATATTGGTTGTTTACTCTCAGACACCTTGTATTTCTATCCAATTGCTTGCCTCTGAATAGAGCTCACTTTAAACATTGAGAGGAAGCAGGGGATTTTCACTTGGATTTCAGAAATTTAGCTTCTAAAAAATGCTTGAGACCAATCCGATTGTATACAGTCTATATACGGTATGTGGGGGGAGAGGGGCTTGGATATTTAATTTGTACCTACTTGGATATGTTTTATATTAGAAATACATTATAAAATACAATACAAATACAAAAGCACCAATTAAAAAAATATTTTGTTAAATTGCACTAGAATGCATTAAAAATGCTGGTGGCAAATGTTCAAGACTTCACAAAATAAAATTAAGAATGTTGTCCAACAATAATTTAAAGGAAACCTAAACTTGTCTGTAAATACTCCAGAGGTGCAATTAATGTGGCCTCCAGGAAACCATTTATCAGCTACTGTATAAGTTAATATTTTCTTAAGACAAATATTATGAGATGAAAAGCAAAGCTTAATTTGTGATGAAAAAGGAGCCACAGCACAAGTGCTTATCAAAATTTAAAACTTCTTATGACATTCATTTCCAGGTATTATGCAGTGGACTCCAGAATTATTGGCAGTCCTTGATAAAATATAGAGAGACCACATAGATAATGACAGATATTTAATACTCATATGCTAGGGGAATAAAAAAATACTTTTTTTCCAAAACATTTTTTTTTTTCATTTCAAGGTTCAATTGTAAACAAGTAATGCTGTTTTATCTGGAAAAACACTGGTGCCAAAATTATTGGTACCCTTTAAGATCCTTTCGAATACAATCAAACACATCTGAAAACAATAATATAGTTACACTTGTTTCAGTTCAGTTTTGTCTTAAGGAACTAATGTGTGTACTTAAGTGATTTCCTCTTTCCCCAGGGTATAAAAATGACAAAACACTCACAGAAAAACCTTTTGTCATCCATTAGCATGGGGAAGGTCAAAGAACTAACAACAGAAATGAGGCAAACCATTATTGATCTTCACAAAGCAAATAATGGATACAGAAAAATAAGTAAATCCTTAAAAATACCTATATTAACTGTCAGATTGGAACTGGAACAGTAGTTAATTTGCCAAGAAGAGGATGCAAGCCCATCTTGTCCCAACGCCCAGTGAGAAGCACGGTGAGGGTGGCAAAGAAAAATCCAAAGATTTCAGTTAAAGAAATACAAGGATTGTTTGCGTCGTGGAGTCATCCTGTCTCAAAAATGACTATTAGACGACATCTACAAGCTATTTGGAAGGGTTGCCAGAAGAAAGCCCCTGTGGAGGAACAAACTGAAGTGCCTGGAGTTGGCCAAACGCTATTGGCACTTTGACTGGGAGCGAGTTCTGTGGTCAGACGAGAACAAGATTGAACTTATTGGCCACCGTCATCACAGGTACATATGTTTGGCGTAAGAAGAGGGATTCATATACTGAAAAGAGCATCATACCTACTGTAAAATATGGTGGGGGGGTCTTTGATCCTCTGGGGCTGCTTTGCTGCCAGTGGTGCTAGGGCCCTTGTTAAGATCAATTCTCAAAAGTACCAGGATATTTTGGCCAAAAACCTGGTTGCCCCTGTCAGGAGGCTGCATCTTGACCGAAGGTGGATTTTTCAACACGACAATGATCCAAAACACACTTCAAAATCAACAAAGAAATGGTTGACAGAAAAGAAAATCAACATTTTGCCACGGCCATCTCACTTTCCTGACTTCAACCCTATTGAAGCCCACCAGTTTCAGTGGAATGAGTTTAAGAGGGCTGTCCATAAATGCACACCTACAAACCTTAAGGATCTGGAAAGGTTCTGCATGGCGGAATGGTTTAGGATCCCTCCCAATGTGTTCACCAACCTGATGAAGCATTTCATAAAAAGACTTACTACCCTTATCCTTGCCAAGTGAGGCTCCACCAAGTACTAAAAACAGGGGTGCCAATAATTGTATTTCTTTTATTTTGAGGAAAATAATGTATAATGTAATAGTTTTTTGTCTTGGTTGATTCCATCAAATTATTAATTCAGGAAAATGAATTCCTTATGTTGGAAATATTGTAGCAGTAGCTACAAATGAGTAAAAGGCACAAAACGTCTTATTGGAGAACTGAACTATTCTTCAATGTTTGAAGCCTGGCCAGGATTAAGTTGATTGATTTTTTTAAAGATTTAATTGGGTAATCAGTCCTATTTTTTGTAACACCTGTGTGAGCTAGGGGAGGAGCTTAGGGTTTTAAAAGGATGTTCCTCTTAGGGGGGAAAAAGGAAGAAAGAAGAGAGAGTAAGGAAAAAATCAGAAGAAGTCAACTACCAGAGAAACCTGGAAGATTGCCTGAGCCACAGCTACACCTGCCAACGGACTGAAAACCAGTGTTTCAGTTTGTGTCATAGCAGGAAAGCCTTTGCGAAGAATATGTTTTTTTACATAACCACGGCAAATTAAGTAAGGACATTTCACAAAGGAGGATTTGAGGCTTCTAGGGGGACTGAGGTACCGCCATTAAGGACCCAGGATTTACAACCTCTTCCAGGATAGTCTAGGTATAATCATGTTTAGTTTGCTGCAAAGAACGAACTGTTCTAATTGTTTTGGAAAAAGACTCATATTGCCTTACTTGTTTCGTGGTAGTTTTAAATATTGGATAGTACTGTGTTTCTTTGTAATAAAAATCTGTTTCCCCATCTGAATTTATCCTGCCAAAATTCATAAACTTAAAGAGATACTTTTCACAAACCTGCTAACCCCGAAATCCTTATTAGCTGTAAGCTGATCCAAATTGGATCGTTACAATAAAATGAACTCCTTGTTTTATACTTCTTTTTCTTCTTCATATTTATCAAGGGGTGCCAATAATTCCAGAGTCCACTGTAGTATAATTGCCAATTTATTCTAGAAAACAAAAACAGATGCATTTTTCTGGTTTATTTTCTATCACTGAGGTGAGAAAAGTCTTGTGTACAGTGTGTACATACAGATAGATATCAACATTCTGAAATTTCACCCAAAAGTTTTCAGCTCCTAAAGATGCTACTCAATCATGGAATTTTCAGGGAAAGAGTATGCATAGGGCTTTATGGTGAAACATGGAAACTCACTTTTTCTGGAAAGAACAGAGGAGACAACTACCATTTCACCAGGAGATTCAGGCTTGTGGTTGATCCAGTAGCCTGCAGTTTGTTTGACTCTTGCTCCCAGACAGCCCTCTTTCACTGCTGTACTATGTGGATGGCCACTCTAGATATCAGTCCGCTTACAGTGCTTAATTACAAGCGTAAACCCATATACTTTATCGTCTACACATATGTGATTAAGGTGTATATCAATGTCTGATTATTCTTAATGAAGAAACAAAAATACTATATTCTTATTATATTATAAATATTATATTATTAATAATATTATTAATATTATTAATATGAATAATTATAAATATTATTAATATTATAAAAGGTGCATTTATTATGTAGCCTTAATTCCACAGCTCAAGGGAAACTGAAATCTTATTCAGTAAGTCTAAACACTATGGAATTCTCTGCAGATTTACAAGCAAATTTAATGTGTTTAAAATTTGAAATACATACAGTAGGTACAGGATTATGTTATTAATATGTAAACCATAACTTCTTTGCCAAAAAGCTGTTTATATGCTGGAATTTAAATCGGTGCACTCCAGAACACCAAGCTGTCAAAAATGTCTCGGTCCATGTATCTTTTGCTAATATGAAGATTAGGAAATTGTTAAAGGGGTTTTAAACACAGGAAATTTTACTAATAAAAGCTTCAGACAATGCAATTGTTGCCCCACCAGTCTATGGTCTGGCCTTTTAAGTTAAACCTTCAAGCTGCCTGTGAGCTGCAAATTACATACAGTATACTGTAGTTAATGCATAAATCACGATTGCATAAGTATTTAAATCTTTTGTGTGGC
Organism: Lepisosteus platostomus; assembly: GCF_059453375.1. Lineage (NCBI taxonomy): Eukaryota > Metazoa > Chordata > Actinopteri > Semionotiformes > Lepisosteidae > Lepisosteus > Lepisosteus platostomus. The sequence continues at coordinate 22,577,586 of NC_142616.1, forward strand.
AAAGCTAAATTAATTTACTGTAGATGGACACAATTAGTTGAGTGGCCTCTGTTTGTGTTCAGTAACAGTGATTCACATAATTTCAAAATAAATACACCAGTCCTTGTAAGGTCTCTCAGTCAGGTAGTGAATTTTGGCAAAGATTTAACCTTAAAGACCAAGGAGTCAGGGATAAAGATATATACTGTAAAGGCACAGATCAGGAGAAGAGAATGAAGGCATTTCATACTTAATAAGTCTTTGAGCAAGGTAAAGTCAATCATTAAGAAACAGAAAGCACCCAGACACTCCCCAGCTCATGCTGTCCCTCCAAACTGAGCAGCTTGTCAGGAAGGAAGCTAGTTAACGATGCCACTCTGTGGCCAATGCCAACTTTGAAAGAGCTACAGAGGTCAGTGGCAGAGATGGGAGAAAATGTCCAGGGATTAACAGTATCCTGGTCACTCCAAACCAGGGGGCTGTATGAAACAAGAAATTTCAAATGGGGTTTAAAACAAAAGCACCTAAGCGACATCACAGACATGTGGCAAAAGTTGTTGTGGTCAGACAAGACAGAAGTGGAACTTTCAGTTTAAAATGCAATGTCACACCTGATGGAAATCCTACATGTATGCATCTCTCAGTCAACACCATTCCTATCTTTACTGTTAAGCATGGTGGTGGCAGCATTATGTTGTACAGTTGGAGCAGTTCTGGCACATATTATAGAAAAATCTGCTTCAGACCTTTTGTCCCTAGACTGGGACAAAAATTCGCCTTTGAGCACAAGGATACAAAGCTACAATGCGGTCACTTAGAACATGTAATGTCCTTGAGTGGCCCAAAGCACTGTTTTGAATCCAATGAGTATCTGTAGAAATCGCTGTCCTTTAGTGATCTCCAAGCAACCCCAGAGAGCTTGAGCAATTCTGCCGAGAGGAATGAGTGAAAATTGTACCAAGCCAGAGTACAAAGTTAGAGAGTTACGCAAAAAGACTTGTAGGAAACTGCTGCCAAAGGTGTGCAACCAAATATTGAGTATTTAATTATTTTCTCTATTAGTTTTAGTTAACATTTACTATAATGCAACTTATCCTTAAAGGTCTTCAGGTGGGGCATTTAGGTTTTGAAAAAAAAAAGTTTACTTTTAACAGACTAAAGACTGTTGCAAAACACTGTACTGTATTTTAAAGAGTACACTTTTTCATTAGCTGTGTTTAAACTGAATCCTGAGTGGCAACTGTCAAACAGAATCTGACAGTAGTATGCAGGGATACAAGAGAGCAATACAATACAAACATGCAGGCCAAATTTAAAGGTCATACAGCTAATAGTATGACAAGAACACACTGTCATTCTTATTTTGGTCCAGATGTTCAAGCTTGAAAACAATGGTGATCTAGAAATACATGAGAGGATTGTGTATGAATGATTTATTGAAAGCCTGCACTCTTGTGTGACTTAAATTCCCAGCCTAACTGATGGTTCTACATACAAAGAATATTTTTTTATCTAGACAATTCACAAACTGTAAAGCAAGCATTTTGATGACATGCACTACTGGGAAACCTCCCTCAACTTTCCATGGCACTAGGTCTGCAGTTAAAGACAGGATCGACAAAAATTGTGCTTGACTGTCAGTCTCTTTTTTTTCTTTTGATATGCTCTACAAACTTAAGCAGCTACTGTACATGTCTGTCTTTAGCCATATTCTAAAGTGTCAAACACAACTCCTTATCAATTCAGGCAATATTCAAACTTTTCTTCTCAAGGCATTTGTAAGCCTACTAATAATTTAAGTAATAGAGAACAACCCTGTTATAAAACCATTTTGAAATTCCAAGCAAATAGTCAGTTGAAAAACACAATCAACACCACAAAAGTGAGATACGCTTTTGATCAGATCACATTTATTTTTCATACAGTAGGTGTGGAATATTCAATATAGCGTTAGTATTGCACTATTACAAAATGTGGTCTATCCATTTGGAGTCAGTGACCCATACGAGCAGCTGCAAAGCTAGAACGACTCTCTGTGCCGAACAGGGAAAGTATTCATTAGCCCCAGCAACCATTAGACTGATGCACCTCATTAACTATCATGCTGTCTAAGCCACTATAGGAATTTAATTCAGATACGCACAGTGAAGCTACATTTCATGAGGTTTACTAACATATTCAAGGCACTAGGGAAACAGCAATCAATATTATTATTTAATTACTCGGATGCACACGTTGTAAATATGACAAAAGTAGCCTACTTAAGTAATGCCTAGAGGAATAAATACACTCTCAAACACAGGTATAGAATTTGTGTGCATTATACAGTATTATCAAACTAGAACATTGACCATTACTCAACAATGCAATAGATACCCTGTGTTTGAAAACGAAATTTTGGTTTCACAAAAAATGTTTGTATATTTTATTACCTCCTTTGCCATAACAAAGTTTACCACTTTCTGAAGGAAATTCGTATTTGCTTTTATTTACTGACTCGATTTTATTAATCAGATTTAAATTAAACAACAAAATACAAACGAGAGTTGGTATTAAGTAACTCTTAACAGTGGCATCGTAATGTAGTACCCTATGGTGAAAATAAAATCCCGATTGCACATTCGCCACAATTATTTTAGCGAGTAACGTAAGAATCAAATACTTGTCAGTAAAAAAAAACATACTGTATTAACAGTAGCTTACCGTCCACTTCTGCCTCGCATTATACCGATGATGAGATAGCAATATCAGAAAACAGGCTTCGTAAGCACACAGCTTGTGAAGATGCGAAATGTTCAATTTAAGAAAATGACTTCTAGTAAATGACAGTTATTTCAGAGGTCTCTGCGGCATCAAAGTCAGCTGTATTGTGTTTCTGAAACCCAAGCGGAAGGAACCGGCCATAAATGCATCAATTAGCTCTTTACCACCTTGGACTCGATCCAAAAGAACAAAAAGACACTGATGAAAAAGCGCAGTCGGCGCAGACAGAGCAAACTAACCGCAAAGGGACACAATATTTAGGGAATTTGCTGAAGCATTTTGGAAGTACTCGAGTGCCTGCTGTAGAAACTCCTCAACACCGTTAAACATGCCTAACACAACGAGACCAACCAGCAGCAGCTTCGGAAAAACCTGCTATTAGTTTACCTTAGGCAACAGATTGCACTCAATGTTTACAGTAATAGGATGAAACCTTCCTATAATCCGACGTTTATGATGCGTCCCCACGCGCTCTCAAAACTTGTTCACTTGCAAGAAAGATGGGATTCCACCTGTAAAAGGTACCATTACGCCAAAAGGATAGCTCACGCTGCTTTTATGTTTAATTTTATGTTGAGCTATGATACATCTTCCGATTTATAGTTGAATTTATATGTAGAACAATTAGCCCTTTATTAATCCAGACAGCTTTCTGAGTGTTTCCATGTATTATGTACAGTATCATGTGCAAGGTAACTATTCTGTTCCGGTAGTAGCACATCAATACCTATAATTACAACTTTTCTTTTCCGTTGTTTGTTTCTTTAAGCTACGTAACAGAAAACATGTTGATTTACAAAGGTGCTTTAGTTTGTTTTGAGACTATAACACGTTTAGGAAGATACGACTAACTAGGTTTAACATTTACTGCTATCTTTGTAACACCGGTGAGTACTACAATAGGTTAAATGCATCGTGTCCTATATGAAAAGCATAATTTATCTTTAATTTCTTGTAATTTGTATCCTCCTGGTGATACAGAAACGTATCAGATCAATGGGACGAAAACTGCATTTACGTCAAAACTGGTCTTTTGGGGGAAAATGTTGTAGATTATTCAGTATTTACACTGATACACACTATCCACCAAGCGCTTTCAGTTTCTAAGATTAAACATACAAAAAAACAGCTCTTACCATATCTTCAAATCCTTGCAAATCCTACCCGGATAGTCTTAGATAGAAACTGCTTCTAAGTATAAAAGGTATCCTAGGCAATCTCTCGAAATCGGGACTCTACTGCCCTCTGTCTTCGATTTGTTTCATTTTAAAAACGGAAAAATGGAAACTCAGCAATAGCAATTAGTTCCCTTGTGCAGCAAATTCAGACGACAGGCTATGGAGCTAAAACACGCGTGTGACAAAGAACTCCTCACTTCAATTCTTGTTAAAAGGTGCCCGAACCCAAGAAACATTTATCAGACCTCTCACTACTCTTTCCTTCTCCAGGACTATGTCAGTGGGTAAGCAAATTGACCAGACGTCCAAACAACAGTACATGACGTGAAAGCGGTAATCTTATTATGCCGAGCAGAAACGGTAAAGCTGTGTAAATCTGCATTACCCTACATCAGAGTAATCTGTCGGGAAGTTAGCACTGTTGGGGGTGAACCCCCAGCCTGGTTAATATTTTATATCCCGTAAATACACAGATTAATTATTATTAGAAATAAAATTATACACGTACAGTTTATGATTTATAAAACATTTACATCTTGTACACTGTATACATGTATGCACGTACATGTAGTGTGAATATATATTTAAAATAACATGAATAATTTACTTTCCTTACAGTAAAATAAGCCATCTTTCAGATCACAGTGCACCATTCCACTGCACTCATTTAACCGTCAATATGTGTGCAATGTGTGTGATTTTTTTGGCATTCAATTAATTAGTAGTGAAAATCAACAACATAGTAAAAGTGTATCAATATTTCTTTGATGTAAATACTGGTAATTTGAGTTTACAGTAAGTCAGTGATATAGCATGGAATACTGTCTGTCCATTTGCCCACTCAGCGGTATTAACTTCAATAATACTGTTTTCAGAAAACCAAGGATTTCTAACTGACCATCAGACGTAATGAGTTCTGCCACTCATGACATCTTTACACTTTTATCAAATAGCACCTACAGTACTGGAGTTTGATCGAGCATCTCGTTATATGTTTGTTCTTCAGTGTGAAAAAACACAGTACTGTTTGGGTTCATTAAAAACATACCATACCCCAAAGGAGAATCTTAGGGCTATTTAATACGAGATGCCAGTAAATAAAAATAATGAAACAGAAAAGCATTTATTTACTGTAGATGTAATTGTGACAGATAAATTTACATACTGTAGTTACATTTAGTCATGCAAATACTCAAAAGCAGACATAGTTGGACATCAATTCCCATATGCAGTTTTTGATTAATTATCCACTCGTGTGCCATGATTGTGAAAAAGTTTTACAGAAGTAGATCAGAGATAATCTGACAACACCATGGTCACAAAGCATGTCTCTGAAGTCCTTTCAATCTGTTCTTCTAACCTCTGCACTATTTTCATTATCTGCCAGTTATTAAACATAATGTAGCTGAAGTGGGGCTTATCTACTCTTCTGTTTTTTTTTGTCATTTATGAATAAGAAGAGCATAAGAAGGGTTACAAAAAAGATGGCGCCATTCCTTCTGTCTTGTGCGTTTGGTAATTAGAAGCTAATTGATCCAAGGACGTCACCAAACATTTAATGAAAGATGCCAATGTACAGGCTTCAACAAAAGGATTGAGTAGCTAATTCAATATTCCTTCAATCATTTTGGTTGGTTAAGAAGGTAAAGAAGTACTTCCTGTTGCTCTGTCCTGTATTTGTGTTTTATGGTTTGTTTCACTGTTGAAGTCCACTGGGTTGACCTTGTCTGTGCCTTTGAGGCTGCTGAATACTTGGATTTGTTGTCTCCTCTGTTCAAGAGTAAAAAGGTTCAGTCCTTTCAGCCTGTTAGTGTAGAATATTCCTTTAAACTCCAAAATGTATATGGTTGTCCTTCACTGGACTGGTTTCAGAGCAGCAGTATACAGTATTTTCCATAAAGTGGTGACCAAAAATGTACAGTACATAATATTATTGTAATGAATACGCCCCTGCGCATTATCAGGGATTTTTGCTGCCCAGGCTGAGGAAGGTCTTCTTTAGCTTAGCCAGCAATACCCCTGTTGAGCAACGCTGGAGACCTGGGTTCAAGCCCATGTGGTGAGGGGCGAACTGGGGCGGGAGTGGCGAGGGTACAAGCCCAAGAACCCAAATTTGCTACATAAAACGATGCATTATACTGTACAATTTTTGCATACCACCTCTTGCTTTAAATTCTGTGCTTCTGACTATCCACCCTTACATTTCTTTACCTTTTTATTACTTGCCTAATAATTTTGTAGTTGATCTAATTATAAAAACACAATATTCAGGCATTTGTTTCATACTGTACAGTATCTGACAATAAGGCTTGTGTCAGTCTAGTCTTGATGAAGAGAGTTTCTATTTGCAGAACATAGAGAATGTGAACAATAAATTAAGAGGAGTTGCACTTTGTGCCTTTATCTCTCTCTCTCTGTGTGTGTGTGTGTGTGAGAACATGTGCATGTCTGTGTGGAGAAAGAGAAAAGACATCACAATAAAAAAGCCAATACCTAGACTAGTCCAAGCCAATAACTATTCAAAGAGATGACTACAAAACGATTAGTGGTTGTGAAGTTACGGATAATAAGCCCAATTAAAAAATGGAAATGGAAATTTCCTGAATCATCAGAAACACACCACAGGAAATTACTGAAAACCAATGCAACCTCACACAAGGTGTTTGATGTTCTACTTGGAATTCAGCAAAATGTTTTATACTGTACTGTATGCACCTGCAAAAAGTAAGGATTCTTACAACCAACCAGGAAAGAGAAGTTACTGTGTCCTACCATTGTGGAAATGGAATAAAAAATGAAGAAATATAATTAGCAACAAAGTTTAAGTTCCATTTATTAACACATTAGGGCTTTGTTTTTCATGCTTAACTACTGTAGATATCATGTTTCTGAAAGACAAATCTAAAAAGCTACTTTTTGTTGATAACAGAGCATACTGAAAAAAATAAACCAATACAAAATACATCAGTCCCCTGTGTTCCATGTACTGCAAACGTTTTTCACTGTATACTTACAGTACATGTGTAGAAGACATTGTAAGTCAACATAATATGCTATATCTTATTGAAAACTAAAACAAATTAGACAAACTTCAGCATTTTTTAGTTTATGTCCAAGGGGTAGAGTTTTTTCTAATTTTAATGAATATATATAAAAAAACTTTATTAGATAAATACAAAATTGAAGAATAAATTAAAGCAGCTGTAAAGAAAGAAATTCTGTCATTGAAGTCCATTTTGGCTGGCAAAACTAAATAAGAAGTAAAGAGAGGATTTTTCTTCTCTTTGTTTTCAGAAAGCTGCATGATTTTGGTAATTGTTGTGATAACCTGGAGCCTATCCCCAAAGTATAGGGATCCAGCAGAACTGTATCATGAACAGGATAGTTGTCCACTCCAGGACAAACACACAGGGACAACTGACAGATACCGTTTAATGTATTTTATGTAGGTGGGAGTATTCCAGCCTACTACCCAGACACTGAGAGAACAGCCAAACTCCACAGAGAGTACTGCAGTCCCAAACTGAACCTTTTTATAAAAATGCAACCAAGAATTACGTAGAATTTCTAAAAAAGTCACATCTCATTGAAGTGTTTAATCAAAGTATGTACTTGCACATGAGGAGTATTAAAAATGGAAACAAAAATCAGGTGAAAACAGAGACTTTAGAAAGGTATTTATTCTGTTGAAAAAAAATGTATTTGACAGGCAACTAATTACAATTCAAGCTACACCAGGATAAAGTGCTTGTTCATATACAGTATACATAGAGTGTAAACCTATTATAGCTCATAAAATTGTTTAAGTACCACACAGTTCTGAGTGCATGATTGAGAGGCAAATGTTAGAGGAGCTGTATTACGTTTTGTCCTAATGTAAGATCGTCAACTGTCCAGTGCTGTGTTCATGAATTAGACTCAAATGTATGGGGGTGTGACATTGGCAATCAGCCTGTTAGATTACTACTACATAATAAGCTACAGTAGTTATTCGTTGCTCAGTTAGGTTTTAAATGTCAAATACTGTATTAGCATTAGAAGGTTTAGAAATATTTCTGTCAAGCTGTGCTTTTACACAAAATTAAATTGTTGTGTGGCTTGCTAATTGTACTCATTTTAACTTGGTCAAAATGGAAAGAGACCAATATACTCCACCAAACTCATTGTCTGCTGCACTATATACTGTAAAGCCATAAAAATAATCAATTCCTCTTATTATTGAATTTGTGTTATATGATATACTGTACAGTATAACATGGGCAGCATAGTGGCACAGTGATTAGCATTGCTGCTTCACAGCACTGGGTCCCTGGGTTCAATTTCTGGGGTGCTTTTTGCCTGGGTTTTGAGTTTGGAGTTTGTTTTCCCCATGTTCTGCCAGGTGCTCCAGTTTCCTTCCACTGTCCAAAGACATACAAACCTATTAACATAGGATAATTGGGTTCTGGGAAAACTGGCCCTGGTCTCAGCATATGAGTGTTAGTATACTGTAAGTGTGTGCCCTGTGTTGGACTGGTGTCCCATCCAGAGTAAATCCTGCCTTGAGCACGCTGCTTGCCTTGTTAGGCTTTGGATCCCCTGTGATTCTGTATTGGATAAAAAATTTAAAAATGGATAGATGGATACATAATGTCTTAAATCTCCTAATAGAGACACTGTTACATATGATTTTATTTTATATAATATGTAATTAAGTATTAACAGTTGTTTACCCACTGAAGAGATACTTGGCTGCTTGCTCTACCTATATAGTGTTTCATTCTTGAAGGAAAATTAATTACGTTTTTATCTGATTATAATAAATGCAAAATGTACAAAGTCAAGAAACTGTTGAATCCATCCAATCACTGAAATGTTTTTTTTAATAATTACAATGCTTTTTAAAGCTGCAAAGTCAACAGCAATAATTGAAAAAGAAAATAATGACTATTGTGGTATTAATAATATACGTAACAGATATTTTTCCTGACGTCCCAGGAAAGAAATATTTTTGCAAAGCAGATGTTCATTTCCTGGAGCGCATAGAGTGATTGTCAGTAATTGTTTAGTTATTCCCAATAAATGATTTACACTACACATATGTTGTCCTGCTTATTTTTTTGTCCTGTCTAATTTTTACAATTTCTTGATCTTAATTTTATAAGTAGAGTAATTCCAAAATGTTTTTTCAACAATAAATTCCCAATTCATTGTCTCTAAAGTGCTAAGCCAAGATGGAAGTGAGCAGGATTAATACTTAGGGAACATTCTTATCTGCCCAGTTCTACTTTTCAGCTGATAAATCTAATGACCCACTAAGACACTGAGCAACTCAGTACAGGAGATGAGAGCTCAGCTAGGATACTCTCCCTTCAACTTTTTATATATTGCAGAGAAAGTCTAATATATCCGTTATGGGCAGGCAAAGGTAAGGCCATACACATTAACTAATTTGTACTATACCAAGACATTATTTCCTCATTTAGCGTTCCACATAATTATTTTTAATAGCTCTAAAAAGGCACTTGCAGTGTCAAGATATGTCTGCCTGGGGACAGGTACAGTACTTTCCAAAATCATACAGTCATGATGTCCAGTTTTGTTGAATTAAAAATAATGTACATTTTAATGAAACTTTGAATTCTCAAATGGACTACTTTCATGGGTGAAAAGTCACATACTGTATCAGCACAAACTGCAAAGCAAAAAAGAAATGTTGATTGCATACATTTGCATCCTCCTGGGTCAATACCTAGAAGCAGCGCTTTTGGCAGCAATTACTGTGGTGAGTAATTTTGAATATGTCTCTATTTGCACACTACAATTGCTTCATTTCTGCCCATTCTTCTTGTTCTTGGCACACTTGCTCAAGCTCTGTTGTGTTGGTTGGGGATTGTTGATAGACAGACAGATTTTCTATTAGTTTCAAACTTGATGGCGCCAGTCAAAGACATTCCTTGTGCTTTTGGACAATATCCATCCCTGTGTAAGGTCTTTGGCAGACTGAAGCAGGTTCTCCTTCAGTCTGCTAAGTCGTAGGCAAGTTAAAATTTACCTTTACTTTGCTCCAAGCATTTTCTCTCAATTGATTCCTTAAAGAAATCAGTGGCCAAACTTTTAGACTCATTTATTAAATTCACTACCAAATGAACAAGATGGATTAACTCACTTTCTAATGTTCATAAGTGCATTGCATATTAATATGACCATTGTACACATCTGAACAGTGCAGTAGGTGGGGTATTACAAATGGTTATGGAAACATTGGAAAATGCAATATTTTATACTAATTATTTTAAGCAAATATGCTTAAAATCTGTAAAATATGTAGGCATTATTACAGAAAATGTTAAGACTGTTTTGATAGATGTGAAATTTATTCAGTGAATATGCCTTTGGTATGGAGACTACATGCTTCATACAGAGTCTAAACATCTCTTTATACAGAGCTTAACATTTGGTTGTCATTTGGAGCCGTACAATTCATTAATGAAATACTGTTTAATAATGAAATAATTCTGCATTACTCGGAATACATCCCACAATCCATCCAAGTTGTTTGGTGGCACTTTGCAGCATATATAACCCTATTTGGCCTCTAATGTTCACAACAGCTTCTTTAGATTTCAAATAGTTATTCATCACATTGGTGTTTGGGGTACATTTGGGCTGAAGTTGAAAGTTGAATCCCTGCCCTATGACATGCATTCCCACTGTAACTGCGGGATCCAGATTCTGCCTAAGTTCAGTAGTAAGAGTACTCTCAATTTTATGCAAATCCCTGGCACAATCGGCTGAGAGGATGTCCCATAATTGCATTGATCCATCTTCATAACTCACTGTGGCTGTTGTATACTGACTGTTATATTACTCTCAAGAGTGGCTTTGAAAAAAAAAACTGCTGTTGATTATTGCCGTACAGCTCTGACTCAGACTCATCTGCAAAGTCCCTCTGTTTTCACTCTTGATCATCCCACTGTTACATTTCTTTCCTCAGCAAGGATTTCTCAGCAGCTACATGCCCATTGAGGCTATTTTTCTTTAATGTGTATTTTACTGTTCTTGAAAATACACTTCCTCCTGCACTTGGCGGAATGCTGTTCACAAGAGCTTTACTGGATCATCACCTATCAAATAAAAACATTTGCTTTCAGGAACGTGATGGCATTTTTGGACAGTATGGATTTCTAACTGAGCTGTTTGTAGTTAACATTTCAATTTTGCAAAAAAGATACCAATCTATTGTGGACACTTTATATTTTATACACACTTTTTTTCCTTTGTTTCCAACCATTTTTCCAGAAGTATACATTTGGTACTTTCAACAAATACAGAAACATGCACACAAACATGATCTTTTCCCCCAAAACAATTGGGTGACCCATTCATTTTGTATGAAGGCGACACTAAATTGGCTGTGCTGTTCTTTCTGTAAGCCTATATACCTGCCTCCTAAGAAACAATGCAATTGCATACAGAACACAAACAGGCAATAAAAGATTTGACAGACTAGAAGAAAAGCAAAGTAAATGTAGTCTTTTCTTTAGGTTATTTTAAATTATACTATTCTCAATAACTTCTCTTGTTGCATTACAATGGACGTTGTTTCAGTAGTAATGAATACGTTATTTGGAAACAAGAATTGTAATAAGGTACAACTGTAGGTCATTTGTGCTTTCTGTTTCATCTCCCTTAAAAAAAACTCCACTCAGGTCTAGCGCTGTTGCTGAGTTCGAACTCGAAAACCAAACACTTCCTTAAATTCTATTTTAGAATCTTTTTATTCAAGTATAGAAATTCAGTATGAGAGATTATTGTTTTTAAAATAAAATCAGCATAGTATAGGGCTAATAAAGTTATGTTCATGTTAATGTTATTACTGTATATGCACTTGTATTGTTTAAGTACACCAGTATCATCAATCCAAATTAATTTGAACTGTAAATATTATGTACATTTTGCTCAATGAAAAAATTATTCTGTATGCGACATCTGCAGTCTAGTGCTTTCAAGCTCTAATCATTGAACCAATGTTAATTTCTTTATCTTACACATAATGATATGGATATTTTTGTAGCCTTGTTGTGTAACTGTATTATATATGTTTTTCAGTAGAAGAGGATATCCACTTCCATTTTAGATAGTAGGCAACATTATAGAATAATGAACAAGTAATAGGTTTATTCCATGCTGAAAAAAAGAAGAAAGAGAACACAAAGTTTCGGCCGTGGAGCCTTCTTCAGGTGTGAGAGAGACAGGGCAGTAGGCAAAGGTAAAGTAGCGGGAGAACAAAGGTTGGGAGGGAGGAGGAGTGAGAGGCGGGAGCAGGGGACAGAAAGAGAGGCCAATCAAGAGGTGTGAAGTCAGAATGGGTGCAGAGAGGTGTGAAATGAAACTTCCAATGAATGGAGAAAATTTAAAAGAACAGTAATCTGTCGTTAAGGGAAGGGAGAATGTGTGATCCTAGCTGCAGAATAATTTTAGTTTCGGTGGTCTTTCTGATGTATGAGTTCGGAAAACCGTCTTTGAGAACACAGACGGAGAGATTAGAGTGGTCGTGGCCGTCAGAGGTGAAATGAGAAACAATGGGCTTGGAGAGATCTTTAATCTTCACAGCCCTGACGTGTTCTCTGAAGCGGTCTCCGAGTCTTCTTCCTGTTTCTCCAATGTAGATGGCTGGGCATTTACTGCAAGAGATACAGTAAATAAGGTTGCTGCAGGTACAAGATGCTGTCTGGGTGATCCGGAATTGTCCTGAGGGGCCTTGAATGAGTGTGGTGGTGGCTGTGTACTTGCAGGTGATACAGCGAGCTCTGTTGCTCTGTTGCTCTGTTTCCCTCCCAACTTTTGTTCTCCCGCTACTTTACCTTTGCCTACTGCCCTGTCTCTCTCACACCTGAAGAAGGCTCCACGGCCGAAACGTTGTGTTCTCTTTCTTCTTTTTTTCAGCATGGAATAAACCTATTACTTGTTCCTTTGCAGCCTACGCATGCTGACGCAGCTACCCACCTGAACTATTATAGAATAATGTTTTCATTGGTTAACTAATCAAAAATTCAATATTTTCAGATTATACGTATAAGACAATCTAGATGCATTTTATAGTTCCCTCAAATATTCTGATACATTTCTTTACCCAGATTGAGGAATGTAAGGGTCATTCCATGTTAACCACTTGTTTCAGATGTGGATGAAAATAAAAGTGATTTTATGGAAAAATCTTAAATTTGACTATTAACAATTTCTGTGTTATGACGGTTTATAAATGGGGCTATAACACAAGGCCAATGGTTTTTGAAACAGGTACAGTATAAGACAGACACTTAAAAGCACACACAAATAGATTTAGCTTCAGAATCTAAATGTCACATAATTGTATATACAGTATATACATGTTAAACAGGGGCCTGGTGGGTCATCAAGTTTTTTTTAACAGTCCAGGCTGGGTAATAAAAATATGTGGGATAGGCAGAATCACACTGAAATGAACACACGAGGGAGTCACAACATTGACGCAGGTCTGGTCCCATGGTAGGGATCTCTCTTTGTTCTTCAAATTTGAATGATTATATTAGAAAAAGCAGCAGGATTGCAATTTTAAAATGCTATTCCAATTAGAAAAAAGAAAGAATGTCTTGATAAGAATGCAGATAAGACTTTGGATACATTTTTTACATTGTATGACTCTTTTAAACACACATTCAATAGTGGGGTGATTAAATAAGTCGGTTTGGGCATAACAGAGAGCCATAAGATAAAAAAATGCAGTGCTCTTATTTACAGTGCAGGAGAAATTATAATCAAACAAAACACTAGCTCTTCTTTGAGCTCCTAATTAGACTTTTTCAGTCACTTTCTATCACACAGCTGGGCAGCTAAGCTGCTTATTGGCTTCAAAACACATAAGTCTCTATCCATGACTAAAGTTTCTCCAAAAAACTCTCTCATACTTAATGTCATTGGGCTCATACTGTATGTTGGTCTCATCTACTCTCTCTGTTATTCCTCTGGTACAGCACATACTGTAGCAGAGGTTGAAGTCCAACCTGGAAGCCTCAGCTTCCTGGTTTTAAATGTCATCCAAGCTATTATTGCCTTTCAATTGGTCAGCTGTTGACAGACAGTCATTGATCTCTAGGGAATGTGCTTTGGACAAGATCCCCATCTAGTCTGAATCTACTGCCCTCTTACAATGTCTCTAAAATAAATGCCAGTCTGCCTGTCAAAAAATCTGTTACCGTGGGATCATTCATATCTCAGGAAAAGAGAATGATCCTAAAATAGTATGGGATCCAGTATTAAAAGTCTTGAGTCCCTTGTGTGTAAATATCAGCTTGATATTTCCTTTCCCACATGTTTTGCATTACTCATCTAACACGAGTAAAACTCAGTGATGACCCACTGAGCCTCTATTGAATCGCAAAAAGTTTGTAGTCCACATATAGGTTGAGACCTATTTTTGTTGTGTTATACTTCTTTCAATGGTTATTAGATTGTGAAAGTATTGTGTGTGTTTTTCAGAACAGAAAAAGAGGTTGAACCTATTCTCCAGATAAAAACACTTTATCCTCAGGAATATGTAGCATATTATTGCTCACATTTCAATAAAATAGATTTTAGTAACATTTGAAGGATTTTTATCCAACTCTTAACTGTATGGTGAGATTGGCTTGTTGAACTGTCCAATATGCTGAATGTGAAGGACTATTCCTGGTGTGTCAGAACAGATGTTGACAGGTAAACTCACTGAAGATACAAACATCATAATTATTAGCCAATTTTCTGTAATAAACAAAACTTCAATGAAAGAATCCAGTGACATATTTTGGAATTCTGATAAACGTCAACAAGAAAAGGAATAAAAAAAGAGTATGCATAAGGCACAAATATATTTAAAAAATCAACTATTTTGAACACACTGACAAATGCATAGAAACATGCTGGCCATTAAATAGCAATGCATGTGCTTAAAGGGTTGTTACTTGGATATTGATTATTAAAGACAGTTTAATAGAATATAAACTATTTATGATCACTATAATCATCTATACAGTAGTAATATACTGTACAGTATATTAACACAACATCTAAATGGTTTATCTAAATCTATATACCTATTAAAACCTCTCCTAGAGGAGACTATTATACTATGGTACAAATGAAATACAGCCAAACAAAATAGTTATGTTTATAACCTTTTAAAAATGTCCTCCCCACACAAAATCAGGTGTTAAGTGTAGCCTTTGCTACTAGAATCAGTCTTGCATTATAGCTGTATTTCATATACGCTTTTGTTTATGCTTGTGAGAAAAAAGCAAGCAGAAATCTTCAGCATGTATTAGTGACATCAAAGCTTGCGTAGTAACATCAAAACAGTAACTGTATGTAAGAAGACATGCCTTGAAATGAAAATGAAAACAAATCGTTCTTTCTATAAGAAAGAGATTAACAAAATAGACACAGAGATACATGCAGTTAAATTGTGTACATTATTATTGTAATGGAATAATTATCATGAGAAAAATACTTACAAGCTTTCTGTCTGGAATATCAAGATGGAAATATTAATCAAAACAGTAATAAAAACTATTTTAATCAAAACCTTCACTGAATACAGTTTAAAGATACCAATTTAAGATAAAATACAGTTTATTCATACAACACTATAATAACATTTGACACCTCAAGTACATCATTGTTTAAGCAGAGATATGTTTCTCTTTGATAAAATGATGCTATCTAAGGTTACTACAGGTATGTTAATTTGCATAGAAGAGAATGCATTAAAAATACACCAGTTGGCTTCAGGTTCAACTCAATTTCAGATCTGTATTGAATGAAAGTTATTGCTTTCTGGTGACTTCTTGAATTCCATCAATTCTCCATATTAAGACGATATTTTCCATTTCTAATAAACAACAAATCCATTTCATGTTCTTCCCTGTTACACCTATGATTTAATAAAACAATTCTGAGTGGACTACCTATCCATACTATGGGCATTTGTCAGTGCAATCTGCAGTACTGTACCAATCCATGGAAGTGCACTGTTCTATATCACAAATTTCAAAGCCAGATTTCTGGTTTTCAATTGCTAGAGGCTGTGCACATAAATAAACTGTCATCTCAGTTAGTGCTAACTGGCTTTTTCTGAAAGACCTATAATTGGAACACATGGAGAATAGAGTGTCCTGTCGAATGTTTTCGGAGGGATCCCTCAAGGATAAGACTGAGTTATTTTTTCCCAATGTCCAATGAAGACTTGGGTTTTTTTACATTCCTCTGGCAATAGCAAGAGCATATTATTTCTTTTGTAACCAGTGGCGAGAAGACTCATGAGAGATTATTAGCAGAGACTGTGTTGATGGGTGGAGAGGGGAAGACGGGCCTTATATTTTTCACATAGGTGTAATTTTAATCTTAAATGTTTTGTATTTATGCCAAATCTATATGAATATACTGCATATGGAGGGGATATTAATTATTTTGCTGTACTTATTCCAGCCTGTCTACAACAATGTGTAAGAATTGTCTATAACAATCTGTAAAATCCCTTTTTCGGAATTACCTTTATTGTCTGGATTATGTTAGAACTATAAGTCTTTCCTTATAATAAGAATCCATAAAGAAAAACACCCCAGAGACATACTCAATTGAAAATTAGTACACTGGCAATGAAAACCTTATGTAAAGGGGGGAACAAGTCTCATCATCCAATTAAGGGATCTCGTTAACGTTTTAATTAAGAACCCCAGCTGGTGCCAAAGCAATCAATTACTCTTTAAGGGTGAATTGAACCCTTCTTGTTCCTGCACACAAAAGTACTTTTATAGTTAATCTGTAATTCTGTGCACAAAACACTACAATAAGACTAATTACAGGTGACAGCGCCAATAAAAAGAAGGTCAACATGACCTACAGTATATCTGTAAATGGAACTGAGCTTCATTTGTAATAACCTTCCACGAATTTCATTCCAAAAGTTGTTGCTTCAAAATAAACTTTTTCCACATCAGCCACTAAACATACAAAGATTAGGCCATCCCAGCCAGCACTAACTGCATACACAGCAGATTGTGATAAACCTAGTTCTTTACAAAAAGCTTTATCACAGCCAACCAAGTGCTTCCTTGAATATCTCTGCCATTCACCTTTCGTATAATCACAGTCTGCTCTTGCATAATTTGGAATACCAAATGGAAAGTCACAAGCATTTTAACTATGTTTTTAGTTTAAACGTAGCATGATCCAAAGTCACAAGAATAAGAAAATGTTTGCCATAGAGATGAAAGCCATTGGAAATCATTATATACTGTACAGTAAGCTTTTGCAAGAGATCATTGAAACTCATAAAAATGAGATAAACCATACTTTGTGGTTTGAAAGAAAGGGGTTAGATAACATGAAACATCCTGTTTGGCATAAATCAGGTTCTCAAGGTTCACCAAAGACCTTGAATGGCCATCAAAAATGAAAAACTGATCATAAAGTACCTCTGTTCACATCCACATGTACAAGAACGAGAAGATTAGACCTTCAAAGTTTTTGGTTCACAAAGAGAACAGTTGTCACACTACTGCTCTTTAAAACAGCCTCTGCACAGCTTTTACATTTTTAACAACAAATTGAAAATTCTGCTTGGAGAAGAGGGAATTCAGTTTGCATTCCAACCCCTTAATGAGAAGTGCTGTGTTTATTTGTTTTGCCTTTACCCAAACTGCATTAAGTATCTGACAGTTTCAACTTTCTATAAGGAATTTCTTATGAACAATGCGCTCAAGATTCACAAGCTTAAGTGTTCAGTCTATTTTCTTCGGGCACAATGTTAATTTTCATTGATAGGAAAGACAGAGCTGGTGACAGCCAAGCATTGCAAAACAAGAGAAAAGAAAACTGGGCCAGTGAAACAAAAATGTATGGTGGTAAGAATGTATTCTTGAAAAAATTGAAAAAAAAAACAGAATTCTTTATTCTAAAAAAATGAAATTAATTATTCTGATTATGTAATTCTTTAGGTAAATTAAAATTCAGGATTATGGCAACAGTACATACTGTACAGTATGAGTGGAGTACTAAAATTACTGATATGTCACAGTGCCTCCAATGAAAAAAGTTCCTTCCAGTATAAAAGCTTCCTTTATATGTCAAATATAAGTGTGAAGATCATAGGCCATACAATCACATATATCAGCCTCTAGGGCTTTGTGTGAACATCACTCAGATTTTAAGATGCTAACAATCAGGCAAATCCTTCATGCAAATCCTTCAATTAAAATTCATTTAATTGATTTAAATGAATTAGAAAGAAAACTAGAAAATATCTGTGCTAGTAATGCATGAAAAAACGGCAGTTTAGGTTTAAAAACTGTACAACAACTGAGAAATTAAACCAACCTGACTGCAAGGGTATGGCACATTTATTGCTTCACTTACTCTGTTGTATCGCAGGGTTCAAATCTATCCAATGTCCATCTAACTTGAAAAGAGATGTCAGGCCAAAATACAGTATAGCCCGGGTGATTGTAGTGACACAATGGCAGCCCTCAGCAAGTCTGTTCAGGGCTATACTGTACATGACCTTGAACTTTAGTCTAATCTATGCACAATAATCTAGGATTCTAGGCTTTCACTTATACTAGGACTAATTAAATCACTTCTATAAATCTGCCAGACACATCTCCTAACAAAATACTAGTTTTCACCCTAGTGCATAATTCTGCTGCTAAACTACACACTCCAAAATCTCACAGTTCAAGGGCTTTGTAAATGAAATGTGAGATCTTTACCTTATTATAATGTGGCTAATTGTACTCTTCTGCTAGAATGAAAGCCCCCGAGGAATAGTTAGTGGAGTGTACATATTGTACAATGTGCTCTAAATGTCAAACCTGAATTTGTTTCATACATGGTTTGAATTATCATTTTGTTATCATATCATATCTCAAGTTTAAATTTATTCCAGTCTTATTCAAAAAATGGAATTAAGTAGCAGAATGTAAGAAATTAAAATTTCAGAAGAAAATATTTTAAGACATGTATAAATTCTTAGTTTTCAGCTTTGCTTAAACTGTCTAATGGAGATTTTTAGAACAGAGAAGCCAAAGAATATCTGTCCTTAACAGAAATATGTTACCATTCTTCTTTCCACGAAAATTAACAGAACTGTACATTTCATCTAGATGTCTATAAATACATCCATGCCTATCATAAACTCTAGAGGGCAGCAATAAAAAAGAAGGCAATGCTTATAAAAATGCTCTGAAATTTAATAAAGTAGGCGTTCTTTCATTAAATCAATTCAGTTCTATTTTCTAGTTTTTCACCTTGACAGTAAAAAGGGTTACACTGTGTTTTTTTTTATTTTACTGCTTTCATAAAAAACTATTGTCTGGGTAAAATATTGCAGCATAAGTTGCATTAAAAGTTTGTTGCATAAGTTGCATTAAACAGCTTGTCAGAACACTGCTTTTCCCTTTACATAGTAGCATTCTTAACTGTTCTAATTCTTAACTGGATATTTGAACTATACAGTGCCTTGCGAAAGTATTCGGCCCCCTTGAACTTTTCAACCTTTTGCCACATTTCAGGCTTCAAACATAAAGATATAAATTTTTTATTTTATGTGAAGAATCACCAACAAGTGGGACACAATTGTGAAGTGGAACGAAATCTATTGGATTTTTGAAACTTTTTTAACTAATAAAAAAATGAAAAGTGGGGCGTGCAAAATTATTCGGCCCCTTTACTTTCAGTGCAGCAAACTCACTCCAGAAGTTCAGCGAGGATCTCTGAATGATCCAATGTTGTCCTAAATGACTGATGGTGATAAATAGAATCCACCTGTGTGTAATCAAGTCTCTGTATAAATGCACCTGCTCTGTGATAGTCTCAAGGTTCTGTTGAAAGCGCAGAGAGCATCATGAAGACCAAGGAACACACCAGGCAGGTCCGTAATACTGTTGTGGAGAAGTTTAAAGCTGGATTTGGATACAAAAAGATTTCCCAAGCTTCAAACATCCCAAGGAGCACTGTGCAAGCGATCATCTTGAAATGGAAGGAGTATCAGACCACTGCAAATCTACCAAGACCTGGCCGTCCCTCTAAACTTTCAGCTCAGACAAGGAGAAGACTGATCAGAGATGCAGCCAAGAGGCCCATGATCACTCTGGATGAACTGCAGAGAACTACAGCTGAGGTGGGAGAGTCTGTCCATAGGACAACAATCAGTCTTACACTGCACAAATCTGGCCTTTATGGAAGAGTGGCAAGAAGAAAGCCATTTCTCAAAGATATCCATAAAAAGTCTCGTCTAAAGTTTGCCACAAGCCACCTGGGAGACACCCCAAACATGTGGAAGAAGGTGCTCTGGTCAGATGAAACCAAAATCGAACTTTTTGGCCACAATGCAAAACGATATGTTTGGCGTAAAAGCAACACAGCTCATCACCCTCAACACACCATCCCCACTGTCAAACATGGTGGTGGCAGCATCATGGTTTGGGCCTGCTTTTCTTCAGCAGGGACAGGGAAGATGGTTAAAATTGAGGGGAAGATGGATGCAGCCAAATACAGGACCATTCTGGATGAAAACCTGTTGGAGTCTGCAAAAGACCTGAAACTGGGACGGAGATTTATCTTCCAACAAGACAATGATCCCAAACATACAGCAAAATCTACAAAGGAATGGTTCACAAATAAACGTATCCAGGTGTTTGAATGGCCAAGTCAAAGTCCAGACCTGAATCCAATCGAGAATCTGTGGAAAGAGCTGAAAACTGCTGTTCACAAACGCTCTCCATCCAACCTCACTGAGCTCGAGCTGTTTTGCAAGGAAGAATGGGCAAGAATTTCAGTCTCTCGATGTGCAAAACTGATAGAGACATACCCCAAGCGACTTGCAGCTGTAATCGCAGCAAAAGGTGGCTCTACAAAGTATTAACGCAAGGGGGCCGAATAATTTTGCACGCCCCACTTTTCATTTTTTTATTAGTTAAAAAAGTTTCAAAAATCCAATAGATTTCGTTCCACTTCACAATTGTGTCCCACTTGTTGGTGATTCTTCACATAAAATAAAAAATTTATATCTTTATGTTTGAAGCCTGAAATGTGGCAAAAGGTTGAAAAGTTCAAGGGGGCCGAATACTTTCGCAAGGCACTGTATACAGTGTGCATGAAGAAAAACTCTTGGCTTTGCAATCTATAGCACTACTGCAACAGTTTAAGATGCAACACACAACACAAAGCTAAAGATTTATAGCACAGAGTTAAAGACCTTTGTAAAAGAACGTATTGTTTGTTCATGACATCACCTACAGTATTTTCTTTTGTTTGGCGGATAAGCTTGGGGGCATTCATTTGATAAAATTACTTTACACCCTTCTGAGACAATCAAAAATTCACTTTCTTTTCTGAACTGCTCCAAGCTTCATCTGTGCAGAACAGAAAAAAAAGGCTATCAGTAACACAGCAGCCAAACAGTGCAGAAGCTTCAGAAGAGAGCAAGATAATAATGTCACAGTAAATGGTTTTGAATACAGTAATAAACACATTTGAAGAGTTCTTCAAGTTTGGTTTTCTAATAATGAATTACCTGCTAGATTGCAGGCTACAGCAAAGCTGTAGCTATTGTACTGTTGTTCAGTTCTGTTGATCTGGCAGGGAGAGGGAGGAGGGGATTAATGGCAGTGTGCGAGTACAGTTGTGCACATTGCCACTGTGTGTCTGGATTCAGAAGAGTGCATGCCTGGTCAGCCTGTGCAGCTGTACAGTATCTCCTATATAGTGATTGTGGATGGGTCAGAGGACAGCCAGGAAACACTTAAATGACAGGTTTCTTTCCAGAGGGTTATGTCCAGCTTGGAAACATTTGGGCTGAATTCATAGGAGGTAAAAAGGCTATCTGTCTGGGAGGTTCAAGAGGATTGTTTATCACTTTTTTGTTCTAGCAGTTTAATACATTTTGTTTGCTAATGCCTTTTATCTTCCATACTAAAAGCTTGCTACCGTTTCCAAACAAGGTAGATAAATAGAAACATGTACAGTACATACTGTACATACAATTGATGTCCTAATGTACATTACTATTACTGATCACTCTGAAAAATAAAAGCAAGGAAACAAATCTTAGTAAAAACACATTTCAGGACAGATACATATCCAGACTGATATTAAAACGCGCAAAACGTGCAGTATTTCATCCAAATGTAAGGCGGTATGTTGCGTTATGTAATTCACTGGCCTACGACAATCATAGGCAGCTCTTGAGGTGCATTAGATGTTAGTGGAACGATTGCTTTGTTTAATCTGTTTCTCTACTGTGCAAGTTAAAATCTGTTTAATATGGAATATTAATATGGGATTTTACAAAGAAATCCTGGTGGCTGAAAATAAAAACAATAGAAGTATAACATAATACTGTATATACAGTACCTAATGTATGTACAGTAAATAGTAGTGGTAGCTAAATATAAAAAACAAAGTACATACAGTATTCCACCATCTTCAGAAACATTTTATGCATCATCTTTAACTAGGTAACGGTGGTTATTTTGGAAAAGTTTTGACGTGACTGTTACTGTATAATTGTATAGAGATTTTACGTATTTTACAGTACTTTATAAAAAGCTATAATGTTTATCTTTTTCTAAGAATACATAATAAGAACACTGTACTTGTTTTTATTGTAAAAATAAAAAAGTTGTATTGTTTTAATACCCATTGACAGTGAATATAAATATGGAATCTTGTGGATATTTTGGAAACATTTTGCCATTTCCAAGACATGACATTCATAGACATTCAAAGCTCATAGACATTTTGATAGTGCTAAAAGAAGCACATCACATTCACAACAAGCAATAGTATAATAATACATTTTTTTATATTACTCTGAGTTCTTTTTAATAGCCCTACTTTCTTTTTTTAAATTAATTTAATGTTCATCATACTGTAATACAAAGTTTAAAATTAATAAAAGTCTAAACAGTTTACAACTTAAATTCTATAATTGGAAGAAGATTATCTTATGGAGCTCAGCATTGACCAAGATTTAAAACCAGGCATTTTCTGGTGACAGCCTAAATGCTTCCACATGCCACATTAAGGATTTGCCACCTGGAGGATTTATAAAACAGGGCAGTCTGACAACAGAATATTTAAAAAAACTGTGGTGCAGTATGTTGTGCTGAAAATTGCTGCATTAGCTAGCATTCTGAATGGCTGGATTTGTACAGTAGTAGTAAGGGTCAGGGTTAAGGATAGGTTTCAGATAAGGAAAGGGTTAACATATTCTAATTCAGGTGGGAAGCTGCATCAGCATGCGTAGGCTGAAAAGGAAGAAGTCATAGGTTTATTTCATGCTGAAAAAAAGAAGAAAGAGAACACAACGTTTCGGCCATGGAGCCGTGAAGAAGACCTGTGAAGAAGACCTGAAGAAGGCTCCATGGCCGAAACGTTGTGTTCTCTTTCTTATTTTTTTCAGCATGGAATAAACCTACTATATTCTAATTCAGTCTTATTAGAATAGAGCATCATGTCCATGTTACAAAGGAAAGATTTTCTTAAAACCATGTCTTCCAATTCTGTTTTCTTTTATGCCAGAAATAATCTTTTCTTTGTGAATTGTTCTTCGGTCCACATCCATGTCCTGCCATACAGGACTGAATTTTCATTTATCTGGCATGTTTGTGTTTGTAATTTGACTTTCTATTAGGAAACAATCACAAAATAAGGGAAAAAAAAATAAGAGTATACGTATATAATGAATTGCATATTTTTAACACACATATAGACAAATATAAGCAAATAACAATACTTGGTTGAGGATAGTACAATACAATATACTGTTGAGAATTACAAATAAGAGACTTCTATATCCTGAGGGGAAAAAAAAATTGTTAGCCGCTTAATGCTCAAGAGAATGGATACTTTGGCTCAGCTGAATTTTAATTGGATCAATTTAACTTCTTTTCCAGGTGATGAGCTGTTTATAACTTAATGAAACACAGACAAACCTGCCAAATTCTGAACCCTAATGACCAGAGTTTGAACCTCTGCTTTAAAGAATAATCATTGATTTTCTGGGTTTTCAAGAACTTCCATTTTAATAAATGTATTTCAAGTACTTTAGGACACATACCCCGTGTCTTTTAATCTCAAATTTAAGATGTCTTAATTTCATGAATGGCAAAAAGGTCTAAATAGAATAAATTTAGCAATGATGGAGAAGAACCCCCTTAAGTAAACATGACAGTAGCAGCAGTGGGACAGGATTCAATAAAGTTAGTTTAAATCACTGTGGTAATGCAATACTTTCATCAACATCACCTTCAAAATGTAAGGCACCTGCAAATACAAGTGATGAAAAAGATCCATTTACACAGTAAAATAGTAAAATAACATGCTGTGTGCCATAGATTTTAATGTACCTTCCTTGAAAAAAAAGCAAAACAAATTTCAGACACTGATTGTTTTACACAGGCCAGATACATGATGAATAACAGTAAAAATAATCAGGACAACTTGCTGAGTTTACAGTATTGTAATTTACTGCTGGGCAACCTTACTCTTATTTAAACAATTTTCTCATAGCACTTGAGAAAGCTCAGCTAACACTTTAAAACAACTAGGAAATCTGGAACAGTGTGAAGAAGTATAATTTGACAACTGTGGAATTAAAGTGCCTTAAAAAAAGAACTTGATCTGCATCCAAAAAAGGCTGTCCTGGTACCACTATGTGTTCATAGCTACAGTAAATATGAGTGAAGAGGGGACATTACAGCTGTTTCCTCCTGTCTGGAAGTCTTCAGGGCAACAAACATGTTCAAAACATGATTTTCTTCATCCTGTGCTCATCTAAACTGTTGCACAGTAATTCAGAAAATGACAGTGTTACATTATGTTAACAAGGTGACTAAAATTGTCATGATCGCTACTCCTCCTCTTAAGGGCGCTCCAGCTCATCCCTGTTCAGCCTCATTCCCCACACCTGTTCCTTATTCTAACCACCTTTCAGTCCGCCTTAAAAGCCAGGAGCTCACGTCATTTGAGGCTCTACATTGAATCCCGTTTCATGTGAGCTGGGGTCCTGCTGAAAAGAAAGTTTCATCCTTTACACATCAAGATGATGCAACATCATTTTTCGTTGCATTAATCATGAGACCCAGCCCATTTCCCTTCCCCGTTGAGCAAGCCTGGCATATTTTAGGCAAAATACAATAGCTTACGTGCAGTTCGCTTGCGCAGCAACAGGCGGTTTGGGTTTTCTGCAGTTTCAAGACAAGTTCTTGAACATGGCTCGCCTGGTGCATCTGTACATTCCGTTCCCGGACCTTTGACTAAGCCTTGTTAATAACATTTTCAGGATTACCCTTTATTTACTTTTCTCTCACATTCCCTCCTTTTTATCCTTAACATGGCAGAGTTCTGAATCACCGTATGGGTCGCCTGGAGGTTCCCATAGTTCCTTTTGAATTCATACTTAAGAGAGTATATTGATGCATGAACATATTCATCACCATGGAGTGAAGCATGGGAATAATAAAAGTCATACAGCATAATAATAGCAAAAACACAAGTATTACAGCCACTATAAATGATGCCAGCAACTTAAAGAAAAACATTCCCCATGGTCCAAACAGTGACTAACCAGGAGAAGAAGCGGGTGTATCTTTGATGCCTCTCTCCTTATTCACTCATTAGTTCTTACAGCACAGGTAAATCCCTGTGGGCTGGAGCCCAGCATAATCTTAGGGGGTTTACAAGATAGGTCAACAGCTGGGTATAAATCTTAGAACAATCGACATATTGTCCCCCTGCCTCAGCTATGCCGTTTTGCAGAACAATTCTAGCTGAAGTTGTAAAATTTCTTTGTTCCATTCCTGCAAAACATCTTATTATGAACAAACAAACCACAATAATTATTTGCATCTAGGGGAATCACTACCAAGGGTAACCCCCCTACAGCAGTTTGGGGCCCCGCTGTGCAAACCCAACACGAACTCTGATTCTCTCTGCTCGCATATTAATGTGACAGAGCTAAAATGTATTTATGCCATTCACTCCCTTATCATGGGTGTGCTCATCAAGTCACATTTTCAGTGATCTTTTCAGTCAGTACTTAATTCGCTCAGACCCATGGGCTTTGGTGTGTGAAAGGCCTGTTCCAGAGGTTGTGTATCTCTTGGGTTCCAGAGGTTGGGAGAAGAGGTGTTCTCTTCACTGGTCACTGTTCAACTAATATTACCATTTTATCAGCAGTACCAATTAGCTGCTGCTGCTTGGGGATTACCTGTCACAGTCAGCTAATGACGTAACCCAAGCTCAAACCCATGGGCAATCTCTCTTTATGGGTTGAGCCTCTCAGGAAGCCTTAACCTTTACTCTGTATTAACAATGTGTAGAACATTTCTCCACTTCAACTCCAGTCCTATCCCTAAAAGGCCTCTCTTCATCTACACAAGCACTTCACGTTACATGGTTCTTTGTCAATATGCTATCCTGCCTTCTATATACTGTAGGTGGGCAATTCGCACACTGATATCAATAGTAATTACTTTATTCTCAAGTACCTCGATGAAGAAGCATTGTGCCAGAGACATAATGTTCGAATGTTGGTACTGTGAGATGAACCACATTTGTTAAGTCTCTAGTAACTCCTTTGTTGTTAAAAGACTAAACTTTCCATCAACGCAAAAGTTTTTTGGATAAGGCTATTTATGGTGTAATATGAATAATGAATGTGATAAATGCAAGAAAATGTCATGGCAAATTATCAATGGTTTAAAAAATAAGTAGTGTACTGTACATAGCACAAATAGAACTGTTTCAGGGACCAAAGTAACTACAGTATAACTTCAAGCAGTGTTCAAGGTACTCTGTCAGAGCAATGAAATGTCAACCCCCATTACAATAAGAGTCTCTGTAATGTCAAACTTATTTATTCTGCTTTTAGAAAAGCCCTGTACAGTACATCACAAAGTAAAGTTTGAAAATAAAAAGTAAAAAAAAAGAACTTCTGCTACTGGAAAGCAGTTGTCTTAAATTATAAAAAAATAAAGGGGATTTTGTCATGATTTCCTTCAAATTCTGAAATGTAAATGAATTATTTTGCGTTTTGCTTCACAAACTGAATTCTTAATTTTAACCCTAATCTAGTGTCTAATGCATTTCTTTCACTGCCTTTAAATATATAGTTTTTAGCAATTGAGTGGTATCCTCAAATTCTAAGTTTTTTCTTTGAAGAGAGGTAAAGGAATATGACAGTAATATACATTGAGAAAATGTCCGACGTTAAAAAGCCGGTACAATTAAGACAGCCAGGCAATGTTCTGTAATTAATATACTGTTCAGACAGGCTTTTGAAAGCAACATTTTTTAAAAAGCTTCATTGTTTACGTAGGATACACAATGTCTAAGTCATTTGAGGCAGACAATGTTAAAAGGTGAGAGCACTCTTAAATGACTACAAAGCTGGAAACAATATATTACGTGCTTAGTCTCGAAGTAATGAGGATAGTAAGAATGACCTTAGTCTTGTTGAGTAAGTGAACTTTTCAGATAGCACTTTCTCTGCCAATTATAGTCCTTTTCGGACTCCTCCTGATTTCTTTTTTTGTCTCTCAACTGTTTTCAGAACTGCTGGCATTAAAGCAGACCATTAGCATCAATTGTCAACCAACACGGTCAACTTGACATAAACACAGAGAATGTGCACATAAAGATTTTAAACCAACTTTGAATTGTTTCATGAGATATCCACAAAAAAACGAAACTGCATGAATCTCTTTGATGAGATTCTTAAAGAGAAACACAGACCTAATTTCAAATGGCAAGTCCCTGCTTTTGGTGAAACAGACAAGAGCTCCACATGAACTCATAATTCCTTTGACTGAAGCAAAACATGTTTGATTATGGTCCAAATGATTTCAAAATTATGTCCCATCTGCCAATCACAAATTACATGCCCCATTCTTTATGGCTGCCATTTATTTGCCGCAAACACCATGGTAACTTAAACAAAATGGAAAGTTGCATTCCAACACATGGGGATGTGACAGTCAGCTGAAGGATGTACAGTATCTAGATTTGGAATCAATCCTGGCTTTTGACACTATTACCTTCAAAGCAGAGAGTGAGAGTAGCTTTGCTTTTAATAACTTAAAGGGACTGTCATAGCCAGAGATTAACAAAAGTGTTATGAGGATGATATACATTTCTACAGTATTTAAATCCGTAAAGAAAACAGAATTATATTTTGAAGAGTAGGCCTTCATAGACAGCAATATTTCTAACTCCAACGTATGTTAGCAAATGTATCTCATAATTTCTGTAATTCTACCTTTCAAAAACATGCTACAGTACTGTACATGTACTGTACCACATGGACCTATAGTCAAAAATTCAACAGAATGATCACTGCAAAACAGAATATTTAAATGATACATTGGTACAGAGGTGTATGACAAGAACTTTATGCAGCTCATTAAAGTCATTCAGACTTGTGTTACTGTCTGAGGGTTTACAATACCACATAGCATTGTTATTCCTCTCTCAACAGAAAAGAGTGTTAGGACCTGTAGCTCACGTAAAACTTTTATTAGGTCTTATAGAGGAAATCTCATTTGTTTCTCAGAGCACAAACAGCAATAAAGCATTAAGGTTTGAGGCCCTCAGATATTCAATCCAATAGGCTGAAGTATTTTTAGTGACTGGTTTATTTTTTCTTATCAATCATTCATGACCGCAAACATTTTTTTCGGGAGTCCAATTTTCTTTAATAACCCCAATTTAAAGCAGAAAAATACCTAGGTACCTAATGTTTTGCTGTGATTACAAATACCCAGCTTTATTTAAATGTGAATAAGGTTGGAATACTCAATAGGAAAACTCATTAAATTCACTTCATGCAGTTAAAAAGAGTGTTCAAGCAAAATGACATACTGTAGCCCAATTTTAATCATAATATGCTATACTGTATGTGATGGGACTTCTGCATCAATACCTAATTGGAATTATTTGTGAAGAGAAGGATGAGCCTATAACATTTTTCTTAATTTTAAGCACTTGTCTAACTAATGAGTAATTTCAATAATGCAGTGTAATATATTTGAGCTTGTATGTTAATGATAACACAATTCAGGTAATTATCTTCTATATGATGCCCTGTCAATTACATCATACCCTGTTTACAATGCCTACTGTAGGTGTTTTTTTTAATTTTGTGGTTCTCTTTACACTGATCGTAACCTATTGCCTGGTGTTAAACATATGACGTTACAGAAACATTATTATATAACTAGAATAAAAATCTAAAACAATGATATAATAATATTGCATTAATTATATGAGGTGACTAAAAAAAATGACATGCATGTGAAGTTTAATAGAAATAGATTATTGTCATCCCCTTCTGATCTGACATGGCCTTGCAGCTAGCAAAAATGGTTTACCTAGATTGGACAGTCACTTAAATGTATGACAATTTCAATTTAAAAAAAGAATGTAACTATTTTGTGTAATTAATTGGCTAGGATTTAATTTGACCTCTATTACTCTCTGATACCATTTTAGCAATGTTTTTGCTTTGTTTTTGCAAATCTTCTAGATAATACAATTTTAATTGAAAATTCTTACCTTATCTGAACAGTATTTCCTTTTTCATAAGGCAGAGCTTTTCATAAAGTCACATTGTGTGCTCCTAGAGAAGACAACAATGTTAATTAAATTACAGTATCTGCTGCACTTCTAAAATTTACTGAATACAATGGCAGTGGCAGAGAAATACTACCAAGTTCTATCTTAACAATCAGTTATTATATGACAACAAAAATCGCACCTTGTTTCTACATATTGTGACTAGAAACCTTTATATTCACAATCACGGTTTTATAATGGCATGAAATTCTAATATATATCACAGGGACAAAACATAACTGACTCGACATGTTTCAGATTTCTTCGCTGTGTTTCCTGAGCTCCAGCTGAAATGCTGCTTTACAGTCATGAACCTTCCTTTATAGGAAAAGCTGAAGATGAACAAATTACTGTGTAGCCAAAACAAGTTATGGAACAATGTTTTGGTCACAAAAGATTACACTATCCTTATATATGTACTGTAATTCCAATTAGTTAAATGTGTCTGGAAAGGTAACAAAATTTAGAATTTTAACTAGTCAGGAATGCACTTAGATACAGAATTTCTTCAATCATTTCATCCATCCACTTTCTAATTGCTTTATCCAGTACAGTGTGGCAGGGAAACCAAAGCCTATCAAGGCACATGGTGGGATGCATCCTGGATGGGACACCTCTCTGTCACAGGGTATCAATCATATCATGATTCTGTTGTATTAGTTGTTACTTATTACAATATCTTCAGTGCATCTTAGATTTGTTTCGTCTTAGATTTTCATTTGTCATGCTACTATAACTACAGTAAATATTCTAGCAGCGCATGTGTTCTTAAAAGACATCTGAGTCAGGGAAGGTCAACTCTTCTATTGTAAAGTCACACTTCTGAAAAGAATATAGGTCGCAATTATAATCAGTTGCTGAATCTACCAGTATATTCTGTAACTTCAAAGTAATAAAAATTCACAGGATCTTGCAGCTTTTTATAATGTGTGTTGAACCCTCCTTGAATTCTTCTTTTTAACGATGGCGTTCCTCTGTGCACTAAAACCTGTTCAACACTGCTGTCCTTCCCCAGCTTATTGCCTACATTTAGTCTCTTGTATCACACTCTGCCCTTATACAGTAACATTTAGGATCTGTCCAGTGCCAGTCTAATCAAAAACAGACTATCCTCTGTATTATAACACAGAACGGACCACAACTCATCCCTTTGTTCAATTACAAATTCTGTCACAAAGTATTTAATCCGCATTCCTTTTATTGATGAGAAAAGCACATACAGTGCCTTGCGAAAGTATTCGGCCCCCTTGAACTTTTCAACCTTTTGCCACATTTCAGGCTTCAAACATAAAGATATAAATTTTTTATTTTATGTGAAGAATCACCAACAAGTGGGACACAATTGTGAAGTGGAACGAAATCTATTGGATTTTTGAAACTTTTGTAACTAATAAAAAAATGAAAAGTGGGGCGTGCAAAATTATTCGGCCCCCTTGCGTTAATACTTTGTAGAGCCACCTTTTGCTGCGATTACAGCTGCAAGTCGCTTGGGGTATGTCTCTATCAGTTTTGCACATCGAGAGACTGAAATTCTTGCCCATTCTTCCTTGCAAAACAGCTCGAGCTCAGTGAGGTTGGATGGAGAGCGTTTGTGAACAGCAGTTTTCAGCTCTTTCCACAGATTCTCGATTGGATTCAGGTCTGGACTTTGACTTGGCCATTCAAACACCTGGATACGTTTATTTGTGAACCATTCCTTTGTAGATTTTGCTGTATGTTTGGGATCATTGTCTTGTTGGAAGATAAATCTCTGTCCCAGTTTCAGGTCTTTTGCAGACTCCAACAGGTTTTCATCCAGAATGGTCCTGTATTTGGCTGCATCCATCTTCCCCTCAATTTTAACCATCTTCCCTGTCCCTGCTGAAGAAAAGCAGGCCCAAACCATGATGCTGCCACCACCATGTTTGACAGTGGGGATGGTGTGTTGAGGGTGATGAGCTGTGTTGCTTTTACGCCAAACATATCGTTTTGCATTGTGGCCAAAAAGTTCGATTTTGGTTTCATCTGACCAGAGCACCTTCTTCCACATGTTTGGGGTGTCTCCCAGGTGGCTTGTGGCAAACTTTAGACGAGACTTTTTATGGATATCTTTGAGAAATGGCTTTCTTCTTGCCACTCTTCCATAAAGGCCAGATTTGTGCAGTGTAAGACTGATTGTTGTCCTATGGACAGACTCTCCCACCTCAGCTGTAGTTCTCTGCAGTTCATCCAGAGTGATCATGGGCCTCTTGGCTGCATCTCTGATCAGTCTTCTCCTTGTCTGAGCTGAAAGTTTAGAGGGACGGCCAGGTCTTGGTAGATTTGCAGTGGTCTGATACTCCTTCCATTTCAAGATGATCGCTTGCACAGTGCTCTTTGGGATGTTTGAAGCTTGGGAAATCTTTTTGTATCCAAATCCGGCTTTAAACTTCTCCACAACAGTATTACGGACCTGCCTGGTGTGTTCCTTGGTCTTCATGATGCTCTCTGCGCTTTCAACAGAACCTTGAGACTATCACAGAGCAGGTGCATTTATACAGAGACTTGATTACACACAGGTGGATTCTATTTATCACCATCAGTCATTTAGGACAACATTGGATCATTCAGAGATCCTCGCTGAACTTCTGGAGTGAGTTTGCTGCACTGAAAGTAAAGGGGACGAATAATTTTGCACGCCCCACTTTTCATTTTTTTATTAGTTAAAAAAGTTTCAAAAATCCAATAGATTTCGTTCCACTTCACAATTGTGTCCCACTTGTTGGTGATTCTTCACATAAAATAAAAAATTTATATCTTTATGTTTGAAGCCTGAAATGTGGCAAAAGGTTGAAAAGTTCAGGGGGGCCGAATACTTTCGCAAGGCACTGTATCCAGCAATAGCTTATGATTCTGCATCACATTCATCAGTTTAACTCCCTACCTTTCTGTTTTTGCAGAAGATACCTGGAAATTATACTTACATTTTATTTTTATTTTTTTTATTTAGAGAGTGGTAAATACTATTTTGACTGGTTTAAACTAAGAAGTTCTCAGAGCCAGTAAATGGTTGCATTTAGTTAAAATCACTAGTCATTGTTTGCTACTTGTAGAACACATACAAATTGCTCTTATTGTCATTTAAAACATACTGATATAAACAGTAAAAGCCAGATTGGCATTGTACAAATTCTATATTGTACAATGTGCAAAAACACTATCCAAGGAGAATTTGCCCTTGACTTGGATCACATAATATCTTTTGGGGGGGCTGTATATATGCGTTTTCAATGTAGGTGACATACACCTGTGATTTACTGTCAAATGGAGCCGCTTTTCAGTAATCTTATTGAATTTAAACAGGTTTTCGTCTTACAATATGTGCATTACAATGAGTTCAGCCACTCTCAATATAAAACGTGCACGGCACAATATAACAAATGAATATACAGTAGTTTCCTTTAAAAAAGTAAAATGCAAGCAAAATTTTACAATACTTTCACAAAATTACTGAAGGTGAAAAAAAACATTAAAATAAATGCATAACTTACTCTATTTAATGTCGCACAAAACCTGTACACTATTCTTTCCTCCCATATTTATGATCAAATGTAATGGTCATTCTGTTTGCAGTGTACATTTGTTTTGCATGTCTTGAGAGTGACTCAGTAAAAGCTAATGTATAACTTTGAAGAACACCACCAGTCTCTTTCTTCAGAACCTGGTCTTATTGATGAATCACATAAAAAAAAAACTAAAATACTTTTAAGCACAACCCCTATAATGAATAAAAAGAATAACAGATCTAGATAAAAAGTGCAATGTAAAAAAAAAACATTTAACATAACATATACTGTACACCTCTTTTAAACAAGGCACAAAAGAGGACATTTATTAAAAGCCAACAGGACTATAAAACTTGCATATACTGTATAATTTGTAAGAGCCCTTTAAAAAGTTCAAAATCATCAGGCATGGAGAAGTCAATATGTTGTTGAAAACAGTGATTAATAAGATGCATTATTGTGCTTTGAATTTTTCCCTTAGGAAAAAGCTAAATCAACACTTTTACTTAACGTATAAAGAACTGAGTGTGAAAAAGTGCCAGGAGTAACAGAACCCAGTTAAAATAGAGGACATTGTTATGATGTTGTTCCCCTAGCCTAATGGCTAAGTTTTCAGATCTTTCAGGACATAGTAGAACATCAAACATTCATTTTAGTTCTTATTTCACATTTCTACCTAACTTTGCCAGATCTCAGAAGGTGCATAAGACTGGGTAACTGTTTTTTACGGGTCACCATTTATGGAAATTAATGGATATCCGATTGCACATTTAGGATTTTTTCCTTTCTTTGGATACTAATTTGTATTGGGAGTAATAGATGCTTTTGCTGTTTTGGATTAAAATAAATAAGATCTGCCTATATTCTAAATTCATGTTGACAATCCAAAATAATCTTAGTGCCATCTAGATGATCCTAATTAGACCGATGCTATACATGGACTAGCAAACATGGAAGGTTTAATGAGAGAGCAGAGGATGATATTTGAGGCTGATACGATTATATTTTTGTCTAATAAAGGAATAAATAATACAGTACCTTTAAAAGAAAAGGAAAGATATACCCATTGACCTTGTATATATATATTTTTATTTAAAGAGTTTTTGCAGTGGATTATTGTCTTCAAAAGGGGTTATAAGGAATCGGATGCACATTTGAACTTGATTAGAACTTTTGCACTAAGGTACTGTAATTCTTTATATGTCTGTATGAGAGGTTTCCAGTTCTGCTCATAGAGTCCCTATCCAGCAAAGCTTATAAATTACCATTATATAATTAATTTCTAAAGACCTGGAACAATTTAACTGTGATCAGTTAAACAGGTAATCATTTTTAATTAAATGATTCAAGGATCATTTGGGATAAAAGAACACTTCCTTGATTGAACAAGGACTTGGTTAATTGATCAATAATTCGAAACTGTTTCTAACTTTAAAAAAAAGTAATTCCGGTTCACACATGAGAGTTACTGGATTATGGCTCTCCAGGACCAAGACAAGAGACTCCTATTCTATATACTGTATATATACAGTACACTGTACACAAACATTTCTAAAAGTAAGGGTAACTAATAAATAGCCTCAACTCAATGTATTACTCAAAAAGCACAGTATGCAACAGAGCTGCAGCAGGAAATGAATTGACTAATTCACCAAAACAAAACCAAATTTAGATAACACTTTCTCATCCAAACAATAATCGATGTGTAAAGTACACTACTTGAATTAGATAAATGAGTGAAGTCATTCAAGTACAAAAATGAATTGTTTTGTGTGGCCTGAAGCTATATATGAAATAGCCCAGCATTACAGTGAAGCATGAAGAGCTTTGTGAAAAAGTAATGCTTCAAGCTTGTGTTTTGCTCTAAGTTGACTCAGTAGACCTAATCTTATTAGTACAAGTATTCCTAGTATACTGGCCTTTGAGGCTTTAATAAATTAAATGTGATAGAGATCATAAGAAAATGTGCTGCACAGACAGACAGGAGGTATAGACTATGAAGATATCGCAGAGTAAAACAACCCTCTGAAGAAAAACAGTGGTAGGGGATCAGATAGCAAACATTCCTATATCACCTGAAATACAAACAGATACGTACAGTACATTCCAATGGGCCATCAAGATACAGCAGACTTTTGGATCTAAATGTTTCTTTTTTTTTTCAGCTAAAGAAGGATAGGCAAGACTGGTTGTTTTTTCACCCTGAATACTTAAATGATGGCACTGAGCATTTAGTGCTCACATTTTCTAAGGGCAACTGTAAATAGCTTCCAGAACATTGGAGCAATCCAAGAGCAGAGCAAATGCAGGTCAGGGCAGTGACTACATTGACTTCAGTTATTAAGAGAAAGAAAATTATGAGTCTCGAGGGGAAAAGACATTTGAAAATGTGGTGACACATCAAGGGCACTACAGATTTCAGCCATCCATGGATTTAAAATCTTCTGGAAAAATATTTGGTTTCATTTTTTTCCCTCTGTCATTTTAAAAGAGAATTACCAATACAATACATTTCTGATTAATTGTAGCTCTAGGGTTAAAGATTTTAAAATTAGTAACTTTAAAACAGAAAGATATACTTTCAAAGTAATACTCTACACTGTTGTGTTAACTACTTTTTCAGAAGTTATTCAATGATATTCATCTTTATCTTCTGAAAAGAAGAAACATTTTTAAAGATATTTTTTAATGACAGTAAAAGAAAGAGTGAATATACCAGGCAAAAGCTTTTACTGGACTCAATATTCCTATGCTGTATGTTAAAGAATATCATCTAAGTAGTGCTGGAGTAGAATGTGACATCTCTGTCTTCAGCTGCATCTGGTGATAATCACATTAAACTTTTCAAAGAACAAGTATCTTTTGCCTGCAAAGCAGATTGGTTTATGTGTGGATAACAGTTTCTGTCTTCATAGTTATTTTTGTAGGTCATAGAGTTAATGAATGAGACATCATTTCTCTTGTTATTGAACTGAACGTGAAATTGACTCGCAGCTATTGGCTACTTAACGGGAAAAAAATAACATAAAACGCTCATATCCTTCAGGGTAAATGTCTGCTAGGGGAAGATAATGAAGAATTATGGGGTACATGAACCTGGAAACCCCTGTTTGCCTTATATTTAATTACCTGTCAGGGACTCTGGCAGCTGTAGCCGTAAAAAATGTCATTGATCTGCAGCATTCTCAAGAAGCATAAAATTTGGCTGGCTCACCTGGACATTAAAGACAAGCATTATTTATTGTTTTCTTCTATTACTAATACATCTGACTTCAAGCCATGAAAACAGAACCCATTTGAAAAAAACAAAACAAAATCAGAATGGATGCATACATCCAGTACAGCAGTGATTTAAAAAATAATTTGTGAATTTTATCTGAGGCTTATTGATTTTCACCAGGAAGATCTGAAATTGTGTTAACAAAATGACTTTAAAGTCTGTCTTCTACTTCCCCCATGATGTGCAATTAGCTTAGAAAACCATAATTCACATTGCGGATCTATTGTAAGGTTAAACATTAGGTTTTTAAATGAGTAAATCCATTTTTAAAAGGTTTCAGAAAAGATTTAGCACATGTTGAACTGCTATAACACCTACTCATTATCCTACAGTAAATGAGAGGATGTTTACCCAGAAATAAAGTAAAATAAGCAAGAGCCTAGAAACCACAGACAGTACATTAAAAACATTAATGTTAAGAAACTAAAATGCTTCTTTTGTCTCTGCCATGCAAGACAACCATTGTGTTAATATTTTATATTTTCCTGGAATACAAGTGTGATTTGAGAGAAAAATACAAAAAAAAGTGTTCTGTGTCCTTATTTTTTGTGCTCTACAAACACTTTATTGCACGCAAAAAACATCTTAGTAACTTTTTCCATCAGTATTGTAAAGTCCTAGACATTTTAATAATGTCATCAAGAATGTTTCATCAAATATACTGAAATCAAATATTGCTGTAGGAACATAATGCTTCTGTCTGACATTTCTGTGGGAAGATATTAAGATGTTTTAATTATAGGAACCAGCTCTGTGCAATAAGACATGACACAAGCAGGCTGTATAAAATGGTACACTATGTGTTGAAACTGATAATCTTCTTATTAATCTAAATGTTCATATAATCAATCAAAAGGGAATTAAAGCACAACAATGTCTTTAAAACACAACAGCAAGAAAGTTTCTCATAAAAAACTCAAGGTTGTTTTCAGCCATACAACAGTACTTTAAAAGGTGAAGGAAACAGATTGCAAGATACATACAGTATAAGAGACAAACTGTAACAATAAAGGAATGATGACACAAGATTATGAAGAATTACAATAGAAGGATAATAAAGGTTTTTCTACGATAGAAACAGCAATAATATGTTGTGTTAAAATGAGCTACAGCAGTACTGGGTAGTTATAGCATATCTGCCAATTAGCTTCTACAGAGGCTAAGATGGTTAAAAAAAATTGTAGATATTTTCTTACTAATACTGAAGCAAAAGAGGGATTATAGGCGGAACGTAAGGGGACCTCTAATTGGGCAGTAGTAATTGGGCAATATAAGCTGTAGTGCAGTAATCTTTTTTAGGCCTGCTCTTATTCCTGATTGATACTGTATTAACATTCTAGATTCTGGTTTAATTAGCAAACTAGTCACGTATGTGCTGTACATTAACCAAAAGATGGGGAAAGTGGCAAACAAAAACTGTTCCAGTGGAATTACAAGAGGACTTAAACATCATCATGGATTGGGAAGACATGATAAATTAAATGTAATGTTAATTAAAAAAAAAACAATGTAACCCACACAGGAAGAAAGAACATTCTGTACACTATGCATATTGCATGGACAATTCTGAGCTACAGAAATCCATGCACAACAGGTATGTACAGTAAGTGTTTATGTGAGATTCTTCCATATCCTTACTGAGTAACAATAAGGGCTAAAAAAAATGCTTGGGTATGCAGACAGGTTAAGAGAGATAAATCCCTTCAGTGTTAAATAAAGGAGATTTGGTTCAAGTTTATAAAGTCATAAAGGGGTATACTGTATACAGGGCAACCCAGGGGATTATTTTATACTCAGTAGTGAAACATTGACACAGGTTCACAAATGGAAAATTAAAATGGAATCCGTTTAGGACAGAGTATAGGTGGGACTGACAAATGGGGCTACTTCACCAGTCAGTAGTGGAACAAGTTCACAGGGTGACAAGTGGAAACTAAAAAAGACCTGTTCAAGGACAGAGGATAGGAACCACTTTTTTCACAAAAAGTCAGGGGGGTCTGAAACAGGTATGCTGCCTCACAGGTGGTTTAGTTCCAAACTCTGGACTATTTTAAGAAATGGTATGGTGAAAATTTAGATTCAAGTAACAAATGCACAATTTGGATAGAATGGATCTCATTAGCAACCCTTCTTATGTTCTTAAGCAGTGCTGGAACTGTTTACCCAGCAGTTGATGAATGAAGCAACTTAATCCAGTTGAAATCTTAACACCTGACACATTACACATCTATAATCAATGTAACTGCCAATTATCTCTGTCTGTCAATTCTGCTCATTTCCAATGTGTGAAGGCACCTGAGTCTAGTTGTTGCTCATGCTAATGTCTTGCAAGTGAACCAAATGTGATTAACATGCCCAACAGACTGAAACCACCTCTGTCTCCTCTGTGGTACTGGGTAGTTACTGTGTATGCCAATAAAGTTTGTTTTCCATATATTGTACAGTATTTAACTATATTTTTTACAATACACCCCAAATGTCCCAGTGTGAACATACTGTTACACTCATACTCTACATGGCTCCTACTGCAAGTGTAGGACCCTTTATTCATTATGTTAAACAAAGAATGATGTCATAGCAGGAGCAACTTTAAAATAGAAATACACTCTTTAGAGAAATATACCCTTCTTGTAGAGGGTAACACCACAAATACTGTTTTAACTACTGTATTCAGGCTCAGAACTCATTAAATAATACTTAATACATTTTTATCTGTAAAGGGTTTATTGTGTATACTGTATGATGACTACATATTAAATGCATTTTTACCACCACAACATGTTTCTTTTTGTTTCAAAGTGTTTCTTTGCCAAAGTGTTTCTCAACCAATGCAGGATGGCTCACTGCTGTAATTTCTGAATATCTACTGTAGCTAAGGATGTTGTAGAAATCTGACACAAATGCATTTTCTTTACAAAACAGGATACTGCGGTGATCAGTAGCCTAGGAACACAATATACATTATTTGTAATGAACGCTATCACGTCAGTAATGTGTCCATTGCTGAGAAAAGCAATAATGGCTTTTTTTATCAAATGGCATCAAAGGCCTCTTGGGCTGTCACTCGATAATGGATGAATAAGGAAAGAAGCAGCACACTAATAAGAAAAGGATAGAATGAAAAAAGAGCTTGTGTTCAGGGGAGAAAAGAGAAAAAGAGTCACAGCTCCTATGAAACATCTGTATAAAAAGTACTCAGACAGCACAGCCTGTACAGAACTTTTCAGAACTCTCCAACTGCCTAAACTGTACCATATTCAACATCCTCTCTATGACACATTTGTCTACTTGCAACTGGATGGAAAAATGAATGGAAGAGTGCACATCACACAAAAATTGTAAAATCTCCAAGGCCGATGAGGCATCTCTATATTCGGCCCAGTTCTGGTGACATTTTGGAAGCAAATAGTTCTTTGAGAGGGTGAGAGGTCAAGATTTCACATTTTTTAATATCTTTTAAATCTGGTTATCTGTGTTCAATAACCTAGTGTACTGTATATTGTTGCACCAACAATACAGTATATATTGTAATGCCACGCGGGGCGCTTAAGCCATGCGCATGCAAGGCGGGCTGAGAACAGCGCCTGGGGGCAGGACTACGGGACTGTATATAGTGGGATGGAGGCTGGGAGACGGTCTCTTCCTTTCATGTGTGTGTGCAGCACCGTAACCCCTGTCCCTGTGTGTGTACCTTTTCCTGATTTGAGCTAATACATGTGTTGTTCAACCCTATTCCCTGTGTCCCACGCCTGCTCCATTCCGTACCGAAACCCGCGGTTGTTACAATATATAAACATACTGCTGAGTCACATTTAAGATTTTATAGAGCGAGAAAATTAGCTACAAAATGAGGATTTGCCACAGAAAGGCGATTTCTATTGAAAAACAATAGAAGACAAACATATTTTCAGATATTTTAAGACTTATTAATGCCTTTAAATACTCATAGAAATTCACCCTTTAACAATTATTTATTAATAAATAAAGTGCAGTTCTCTAAGTGATTTCACACTTATCATAAAATACTTCTCTAGGTGAAAGTGTATAATCATTGCTCTGCAATGGTAGAAAAAAAAAACTACAGTATGACTGGCAAAAGCCCCCTTTTCCCCAACACAACTGTAATTCTGCAGGGAAGAAGCCAGCACACTTTTTGAGAGGAAGGGCATCTGTAAACCCATTTGTAAAGATAATTAAAAACAAATGCATGAGAAGATGGAAGGTGATGTTTTGCAGCCCATTATGCTGGTTAGTAGTACCACAGCAGCAAGTAATGTTTACGATGAGGAATGATCATATTGCCTCACTTTCAGAGGTTGTTTGAGAATTCAGAGCACTCATCTCGTTAGCGGACTGAGAGAGTACCCGCAATCTTGGATTCATTTTAAATGAAACTACATGTTCCTGAAAGGTGCCCAGTTTAGAAAATAATCCCTTCACTGAATGGTTCAAAAAGAACTGAGGCTTGAAGAAGAAAACCATAACATCATTTGTACTGGAATGAACCGATACTGGAACTCTTCACACACTCTCCATTCAGTAGAGCATCCCTCCACATAGTAGGGGCAAGATACAGCCCCTTGTAGTATTAATCCTAAACTTAATATGACAATAAAGTACAATGATATCATTACAGTCTGTGTGCTGATGTAAAAATACTGGAATTTACACTAGTGGATGCAAACATTAAGCTGACATAAGGAAAGAGGAAGCAGGCTATTAAGAGCTTATGTTCAGTGGAGAAAAGAGAAAACGTCTTGTAATGTAGTCTTAGCTCCTAAAAAACATCTGCATAAAAAGCTCCAAACAGTACGGCATGTACAGAATTTCATAGGTTTATTCCATGCTGAAAAGAGAAGAAAGGAAACACAAAGTTTCGGCTGTGGAACCTTCTTCGGATGTGAGCTTAGCCGAAACGTTGTTTCCTTTCTTCTCTTTTCAGCATGGAATTAATCTATTACTTGTTCCTTTGCAGCCTATGCATGCTGACGCAGCTGCCCACCTGAACTTGATTTAAAATACATAACACAAAACGTTTGTCTACTTGAAAACTTTTTTCTACTTGAGGGCACTGTGAAACCCCATTGAAAGATGAATGGGCTGTCACTTGGAAATCGTGCACTGCTGAACGGTTTGAACAGCCAAAGCCAAAGAAGTAATGTAAATGTTTAACACACTGCAAAGGTGTTGCCCAGAGTTTCTAAAATGTGTCACTAATGGAGAAAATGTGTATTTTCTTTTCTCACAGTTTATCAACACAGGCTTTCAAGAAAAGATAAAATACAGCCAGGTCACATTCCCTACAGCATCAGAAACGCTGTGAAAACAACATAATTTCTCAATCATTTTGCTAGAAATGGAGTACAAGCTTAAAAGGAAGTAGCATTTTTTCTTCCCAGCCTGTTATCTTTATCAGAGGAAAATCTAACCATATGTTTTTTCGAAAATCAGACCTGTTCAACCTTTACCCATCATTTCAGTAACTGCTTCTGGGCTGAATGAAATGCCTTCTGGGCCATCTGTCTGTGACCTCTGATTTACATTATTAACACAGAGCCTATGTATTATTCAGAAATCACTTTTCTATGCAGAACTACAGTACATAGTTTGTAACTTTCAAACATGTATACTGCACATAGCACATACAGCCTCATTACAGATTTATTGAGTTCCTAAAAACAGATACTCCTTTTTAATGTCACTGTCACTGAACTTAATAAGTTTGGAATAGCATTTGCCAGTTTGGGTATGATTGCCAGGGTTATTGAATTATTGCCAAATGTCTGTGAAAGGGGACATTCACAGTTGACAACTGGAGAAGATCAAAACAAACCTAGACCCTCTAAATGCTTTAATATTTTATATGGCACATACCTGTACTATAGAACGACATTTTGAATTTATTATACATATTTTAGGTATGCAGAGTACCAATCCAGGACCTCTGTATAATTTTGTAAAGGTTTTTTGTTACTAAAAACAAACAACATTTAAAAATGTACTGTGTCATCAAATCCAACCAGAATGTAAAACAAAAAGTCTTATCAAAAATACAGTACCTTACAGCAGGGGTTATTGGTTCTAGGACAAAACAAATTAAGCATCACATTTTCTGCATGCAGGAGATGAAGCCCATGTTACCGACTGAAACACCTCAGGTTCACCTCAGTTCTTGGTTGTAAAGATGCACCTCACCCTTTGAACTTGAACATTCACTCTACTGTTCGTCTTATAATTTTCTTACATCATTTAATTACCTCAATGAAAGAGAGGGGTTTCATTCAAAAATGTCAATTTTTACTATTTAAATGAACAATTTTGAAATCAAACAAAACATTGTGTGTTTTTCATCTTCAATTCTTGTACTCTCTGTTCTACAACAGTTCCCTTTCCATGCATTATGCAAAAGATGTTTTAATTCCCCATACAATTAAAGAAATATCAAATATACTGTACATGGATATAACAAATATAATTTTTAAAAAGTCAATGGGCTGAATAAAATTCAGACTGTCATCACTCAACTTAATCTCAATACAGCTAAGAATTTTATAGTGACAAACAGGTAAAACAAAAATGAAAAAAAATTAAATGTACTGTATGTATTGACATTAATGAATAAGATGGGATCAGGCCAAGTAAGGTCTCACATTCCCCTGAGTCTGAAATCATTTCCTTGACCCTATCCCCCAAGCAACATGGATTTAAGATTAAGAAGATATACTGTATAGGAAAGGGCAGTCAATATGGAAGACAGGTGGATCGCAAAGGATGACCCCAGGACATGCCTGTTCTTTTAGAAGCAGATAAGACAAGTTTTCCTTTTAGCATGTCATGCACTTGCTTTGATAATAAAGGCAGAGTGACTCCCTAAAGAAGCAGCACAGTATGCACAAAGCTCCTGAAGTATTGTTCTTTGTGCACCTCATTTCGGCACAAAACCACTTCCATTTGTGTGCATTTGTCCTAGCTGTTATAATTTTGTGTATCTTTTCATATATTTTCCCCTCTTTTCTTGCAGTTGGTTAAATACATGTAGCTGTTTTTAAAACGAATTACATCAGCCACAAACATTACTTCAACTTGTTGTATTTTGATACTTGCTTTTTTTTTATTTAATTGAAAAATGTTTAAAGAAGTTGAACTTGGTTATACTAAGATTTGGCACAATGCCTAACCAGTCCCAAGGGGAAGAAAAACACCAACTGATTTTTTTCGTAAAAAATGTAGAAAATTATTATTTTTTGGATGGGTACAATATCTTTTTATAGTATATTAATCAATGGCACACTTAATTAATCTGCAAATGGTTTCATAGGTGTGTAGCACCTTTCTGGTAGCATTTTCATTCAGAAATACGTTTTTAAACCCTTTATGAAAACACCTTTCCTGGTTTCTTACCTGCCCTTGGAAACGAATAAACAATTCCAAGCAGAAATAACTGATTATATATTTAACAAAAACGACAGGTTTAAAACTGCTTTCCGAATCTTTACAAATGAAGCCTGGACTTTACCTGATAATTGCTCATCTGGGTGGTGAATTGTCTGTAGCAGGAACTGTACTGTATTTGTGAAGGTTATATTTAACCATGTATAAAGTCCAATTATTAGAAAAAAAGGAGAGAAGGATAGATATTAAGTACACAGATACCTAGATTTAGACATTAAAGTTAAATTGTTCGATTTTTCATCTCTCTGCTTTGAAAGACATCATAGAGTCACTTAAAAATCTGCATATTTAGACTGCAGTTGAAGAAGGAAACTTAGCATATACACTCCCTTCATATTTGTATCAGCTGAACAACCCACCTATCAAGAGAAACTCAGCGTGGCTCCTATTTAAATATTTTTCCTCAATTCAAATTCAATGGCTCTCTCTAGGACTAGTGTACAATTCAAAATATAGTTACAAAACAATAAATAAATAAAATCCTAATAACACTTCCAGCTTAGAAGATGGTTACTCCAATGAGTTACCATCCAATTTAAAGGTTAAGCTGTCTCAGCTGTCTTGCTGAGAGATAATCCTATTGATCTGTTTGCAGGCTAACAGAGACATATCAGTCCCTCTTGGGAATCCAGATCTTTGATTACTGTGGATGACTCTAAGTATAGACATTATATTAATAAAGCTTGCTACTAAATACAACACATATACAGTAGAGTAATGTTCCATATGTTAATGCTTGTTAATCCTTAAAACAGACAACACTAATGATCTTCTATATCATGGTATTGTTGACATA
The DNA here is from genome assembly GCF_059453375.1 of Lepisosteus platostomus. Classification (NCBI taxonomy): domain Eukaryota; kingdom Metazoa; phylum Chordata; class Actinopteri; order Semionotiformes; family Lepisosteidae; genus Lepisosteus; species Lepisosteus platostomus. The sequence goes on from NC_142616.1 coordinate 22,622,229, forward strand.
GAGTTCAAAACATCTGCTTAATGTTCTCCTTTTTGTACTGTCTAATAATTCGGAACAGTATGCTGTGAGCTCTACCTGATTTTGAACCTATGCTGATTTTGCATGTAGTCAGAGAGTAGCACTGGCCGTGAAAGAACTAATGCCTAAATTTTAAAAATTAATCTTCACATCTGACTGGCTTTCTTTTGAGAGCACAGTTTTTAAAACAAATTAACAGGGTTTTGCATAAGGTCCCTTTTCAAATAAAATATTAAAATAAAACTTTTAGCGTTTGCATAGGAAACAACTACAGCCTCCAATATTATGATTTATTTAGAACTTACAAGTTTATGTAGACATATTGAAATATACAGCATTGCAGTAGATTTACTTCTTCACAATATGCCTCTGTAAAAATGCCTGACTTACCGTGAAACAAAGCAGATTAATTCTTATTAATTCTTAGTGAGATCCAGTAAATTGTTCCCTAACAATTGTGCAAACGTATTGCTCTTTAAATCTTTATCATATAACATTTCAGTAGCTCAACTTGGGATTTTCAGTTGAAATCCTTTAAAGTTATGCTATACTATTGAGGTTTGAAAACAGTTTTAAAACAGATACAATTGTTTGGGAAAGTCAAGTATCCTCTGCACACTCTGTAGCAGAGGAGGGATTAAGGGGAATAAATCCAAATCCACATATGACTTCCAGTGTAGTCAATGTCATGAATCAGAAGGCTGGAAGACCACCAGAAGTGGATCCAGAGGCATTGCAGTTATTTCAGATTGGCAAGAAATCAATAAGAGGCATTCAAACAGCCTTGAGTACAGTAGTTGTAGGGAATATTAAGAATGGGAATGAACAAAATGGTTAAGGTACAACATGTAACCTGGGCTGTTCTGGTTGAGTGATCTGTGCAGGTGATGTTAATGTACTGCTAGGCTCAATGTTTCACCTACTGTACCTTGGATTTTATAATGTTGGAATGTCACACTAGACTGATCCCTTGTAACATAAGTTTATTCTTCCTTTCAAAGAAAACAAAGTGGTAAATTTAATACAGTGGAGAATGAATATTACTTCTAATTGAGATGTTCATAAAACTGACTGCAGAATCCATCTTCAGAAAGAAAAAAATCACACTAGCACAGTTCTCATAACTATTAACAACAGATAAAGCTAAGGTGTCCAAATTTTGGAACTCGAAAATGTTTCAAGACTTGTGGTCTGCAATATACAAAAAAGTGATTTACAGTTTCTTTCCTTTTTTCTTCTAAAGTCTGTTATAACGTATTCAGAAAGGTTTGAGATTCATTAATCGTTTCTTGGTTTGAATGGTCTGGGTTTATCATTGTGCTTCATAACACAGCTTTCCAATGTTCTATGGAAGGCAAGTCAGAAAAGATAATAAAGACTCCAGAGGCATGAAATCTATAATGCAAGCCCTTTAAGCCACTTTTAATAGATAACTCTAATAAAATATAACACTATGTCTTTTCAAGATCAGAACTAATCAAACTGAATAAATGAATTAGCAAAATGTAAATAAAGAAAAATCTAAAAACACTTTAAAAAGACTGTTGGGAATTGTAAGTTTTAATTCAATTTTAAGATCATTAAACAAGGCTGAGGTACTCATGTTGAGTTTTCAATGAGCCATTCTTACAGTTTTCTGTTACAATATGTTGTGAAAAAACACCTAACTTAGGACTAAAGAGATTCATATACAGGATGTGATTTGCAAAACAAAAATTTCACGATGACCCGCAAATACAATTAGTATGGAACTGCAGTATGTATTTGTGTCAAGGTGATTGCTTTATGCCTTAAAGGTGCTACACATCACAGCACAAGACATTTCTATAAAAGTATATGAATGATGGGAAGTCAACTCCTTTAGCTGTGATTACTAGATTCTGCCAGGTCTGCATGCACGTTTGAGTAAGCTTTCTAGTATATCTTTCATTTCCCAGTTATAGTGATATGCATGACATAGAGACGATATGGCAGTTCTGTGTTAATGACATTTATACCATAGCTCATACTATACATGCTTTGTAAAGGAGATTGTGAATGTTAATCTCAGTATGAAAAGTAACCCAGTCAACAATAAAACAGGATGATTAAGAAGATGTGTTTAGGAGCCTTTCTTCAAATACCTTCCTGCCAGTCAATTCACCTGTCTGTTAAAAGCAGCACATTTACAGTGCAGTGCTTTAATTATAACCATTTGAGTAAAGCCCACTTCTCACTTTTGGCTTTACTACTAATAAAACAGAATAAATCTACTAATCAAACAGAAATACTGTACTTACACCACAGAGCCATAACAAAATGATTAAATCACATCACCCCTACTAAGGTAACACCCCTACTCTTTTCGAGAAACGCCTTGGGATTTTTAATGACCACAAAGACTCAGGACCACGGTTTTATGTCTCATCCGAAGAATGGTGCCTTTTAACAGTATACTGTCCCTTTCACTATGCTGGGGCATTAGGACCCACATAGACCGTAGGGTGCGTGCCCCCTAACAAACACAATAATACCTCTTCCAGCAGCAACCTTAGTTTTCCCTGGAGGTCTCTCATCCAGGTACTGAGCAGGCTCACACCTCCTTAGCTTCATGGGTTGCCAGTTGTGAGTTGCAGGCTGATATGACTGCTAGCTGGTGTTACCCTGAAATCCTTGCTAAATTTCCCATTGGCCTTTACCAATCAAGGTCTCCTAAGAATCCCCATCTATTAAATGGGTTTCATCACATCAACTGTTCTTCTCCCCACTGATAGCTGATGTGTGGTGAGTGTACTGGCCCACTATAGCTACAGTCGCATCATCCAGGTGGGGCTGCACATTGCTGGTGGTGGAGGGGAGTCCACATTACCTGTAAAACGCTTTGAGTCTGGAAAAAGTGCTTCTGTATATAAGTGTTAGGAATTATTATTAATTATTACATCTTTGAATATCACCAAGATTATTGAACTGATCCCTGTGCCATCAATAGTCAAACTAAAGTTAACAAAGTTGTGGAGTAGAAGGAAAGAGCCAATCAGCATACCTTCACTCTACCATTCTGATGCATAGAACTAACACTGTACATGCATTTAGGACCTGCTAATGGTGCTTGCTGTCCAGTGCTCGTGTGTCTTACACTTTTTTAACAAATTGGAGTATGCTCAATGTGCAGCAGAACTCAGCTGCTCAGATCATAACTAAAATAACTCATCTCTCCGAGCACTGGCAGTTTGTCTAAGATCTTGGAAGGAAGTCAGCACTTTTAAATCCTGTCTGAAAACCTTTTAATTCAGTTTAATTTATTGTATGAAAATGTGGATACTTGTTTTTGCTTTCAAGATGTTTTATTGTAAAGCACCCTGAGCAGAAGGGTCATGAAAGGTACTACATTAAATAAGAATTATTATTGGCATCAAATAAAGCCAAGATAAGGCCAGGATCCAATGTTGCCAGGAGAAGGAAAGCAGAGATTTGAAATGTATGGAATGTCTCAATAACAGTAGACTGACCAACTGAACAGATTCTGATTCAGATGGTACTGCAAGAGGCCAAGACTGGAGTCAAAATAAAATTTAAAATTAAAAAATGAAAACCACAAAAAAAAATCAAAATTGAATTAGAAGTATTAAATTGAGAATTAGAAGTGCTTAAAACTGCTAACTACAAATGAACACAATCTAAGCAATTTTTTAAAAATCAAAACAAATTCAAGTATGCAAAAATCAACGTCATAACCAATAGACGCAGAAAGTTTTTTCAGAAATTTATAACACATTTTCTATACTTTTTAATGTTTTTTTGTAAATGAATTACAGCTACATAAAATCATAAAATCATAAAAGTAGAATTTATACCAAATTAAATAATCTGTGGAAATATTTTTTTCACAATAAAAAACAATCTTATGTGTGTAACATTTGAATATATAATATACAGTATAAAAAGCAATGTCGGAAGTGACTGAAAGGAAATAAAAAGATTTAACATCTAATACATGAAAAGGTAATAGGTTAGATGCCTAAAACTAAGATACACAAACTGTACATACATACTGTATGTTATTCCTGTTAGGTAATGATTTATTTCCTGTTTCATTTATTATTTTTATTGCCTTAATACAATAAAGAAATCTGACCATGCAGAGTGTTTTGCAGAAATGTCTTAACAAAAGAGGGGAAAGGTGTATGGACATACTGTAGACTACAAAGACATAATTAAAAATCACTCTAACTACTGTAAATAGATTCATATTGAGACTTTGAATTCAAATTTATTGGAAAATCGTTAAGTGACCAATATTTGTCACAATTAGGAGGATTTGTAAAGTGTGTGTAAATGGTTTTGAAAACATGGAATTTATTTTCCTGTTGAAGCATTCAAATGTTTCAGTATACTATACAAACTGAAAACATGCAAATGTTTAAAGCACCAAACCTACAGTATTAAATCAGCTAAAAGTCCAATGATGGCAAAGAAATGAATGAGAAGTATTGCAAAAATAATGTTACTTAATAAAACTATCTACTGTACATTACTACTACAAAAAAACTTGGAGAACTAGAGCCATACTTTTAAATGAATATCAAGGACATTGAGATTCTGCAATAGATAACTAGATTAACAACATAAGAAAAGACACAGATGAAAGGCCATTGAGCTCATCTAGCTCATTTGGTTGTGAGAAGTTAATTGGCACAATGGTCTCATCCAATCCTTTAGTGAAAGAGTGTAATAATTGTTGCTTCAGACACATGGCTAGGTAGCCTGTTCCAGCCTTTCACAAACCATAGTGTAAAATTGTCTCCATTACCCAGTTTCAAATGCACCTTCCTGCAGTTTTTCAGTGTCTGTTTTAAAGAAATTTCTTTGTAGTTTCCTGTACTCAGCTGCATCTTTCAGTGTATAATAGATTCTGAAGAAGTCTATCTGGTTAACAATGCCTTTAATTACTTTGTTTACTTGAATCAGGTCTCTTGATAATCTTCTTTGCTCAAAAATGTTCAACCCTCTGATTGTGAGAATACACTTTTACCCTGTCTCCATGTAAACCAAGAACTACCTGTATTTCAAATCTCAGTGCTATGAGGCAACTGCAGAAGGACAGAGATTCAAAAATCTTTCATACTGAAATTCAGAGATGAACATGCTGACTGGTGATCAAAAGAATTTTCTCTCCAGGTCATTCTTCATTAAAAAAATAAGTTAATCTATACAGTAGCTCAACACAAGAAACTCATGAACATGCCTGTGCTGCTGTCCAAAGACGAAGAATGATCAGCGATCGCTCCAATTTGATCATGTCAAAGTCTTGATTGGAAGTCAGGCTTCATACTGTGCTTACCAACAATCTACCTCACAGAAGAATTAATGCAGGGTATTATTTAGACAAGAGGGAGCTAAGAGCATTGAAGTAGTGACCCTTTTATATCTGAATGACAAATATTGCATTCTTTCCCCTTGTCATTCTTTTTTTCTTCCATGCCAATGTTCATTGTAATCTGTCATATCATGTGATAAAAGTCATTTGTAAGATACACTGTACACAACACATACCTAATAAAGCCATCCTTTCCTTTAAAAAACAACTACAAGTGCATAGAGCTCATATAGTGGATGCCATTGTACAAATTTTATTATTTTAATCCTGCAATTGAAAACAAGCAGGAAACATGACTATTTCAAAAATGTCATCTGCTTGCTTTGTGCTTTGATAAAGGACACCCTGTTTCTGTTTTTCTTAGATATGAAATGTCATTGAGAAGTGGAGGTTGCCTCATTTTTTTTCATTGATCTTCAAAACACTTTGAAGACAAAGAACTGACTAGATTGTTTATGGAACCAAAAGAAGCCCTTTGATATCTGTATCATAAAGACCAGACTCATCTCTTCTATTGTCAAGATGATTAAATCTAATCTAGCTCTGTGTGAGTGTGAGCCCTCCCACATCATTGTGGGAATTTAAAGTTCTATATGAAGTATGAATATAACAGAAATAAGCAAATTTGAACCAGCCAGCCACATCAAGAGGACCCCTTTTAAATTTCTGTCAAGCTTTTTTATAAGATTTTATTAATCATTTTAAAATCGAGCATATAACCCTGTTTAGACAACCCAAAACAAAAATACCTGTTTGTTTTTACTAATCTGCCTACCACATCTCATAGTGTTAACAATAGTTCACAAAGCTTCTATTGCACTTTACATCCCAAATGATTTCGAAGTGCATATTGGAGGATATACAGTATCCACCACTGCCATACAGCACCACCTGAGCCACACTCCAGCAGATAAATTGAAGAATAACAAATAACTTCACCGAATTATCTAAGAGGGACTTAAATCAGGCAAGATTGTACCAGGAACTTCATTTACATTTCATCTGAAGGACAGCATCTCATCTCATGCAGTACAGTATCCTGGGTCATCATACTCTTCCAGAGGAAAGAGTAACCACCTACCATTTTGCCAACATCATGGAAGAAGCAACCTTTGTTTCCCTTGGAGTCTCCCATTCCAGTAACGACAAAGGTCTGCTCTGCTTAGCGTCTGTGATCTGACAGGATCAAGCTACACTACTGTCAAAAAAATCAAATGAAGATATTAAGGGCCTCTTCCACAATGATTTAGTAGATGTCAAAAAAGACACGTACTGTATGAGCAGTACCCTATTAGACATGTGTAATGACTAAACGTAAGTTTGTATTCATCTTCTTACATTTGAAGAATGAATGTAATCAACATTCTTTGACATTTTGCACAAATCACTGTGCCTAAAGTACACTGTGTCTAGATTGAATCAATACTTCAAAAACGCGTTACTGTTTTCAAGAAATAATGATTACACTTAAAAGTTGGGTGTTTTCAGCCCTATACAACTTAATGAGTTCACAAAAACAGTTCATGATTCACAAAGTGCACTTTCCTTGGGCCAAATTTCATTCTATTCAGGGATGTCATTTTAAGATAAAAAGTACATGGCACTCTAAAAAAACAATAAACAATCTGAGTAATCAGACTGATTTGAGAAAACTCTGTTTTTTCAGTTGTAAAAATTAACATTAGCCACAAATTGTTTTTCATTTGTTTTTCATTTAGAAATCAGCCTAGAGCTTGGGGTTGTCTGGAGAACAAATACTCTAGCTACATTGTTGAGTGGATTATAGAAAAGAATAGCACACTGCCATGAAGTTTGTTTTTTTGTCTATTGAGGAAGCTCAGTGTATTTCAAAATCAATAATAAGCCCCTAAACAAATGAGTAGATTAATTTCTGAGGATTTACATTTTAATAATCCATTATCATCAGTTTATGTATGTTAATTCCTCTGAAAATTATTGCATTTCACAAATTACATCCACATTTACTTATTTTGTTAATACATAACCAATTAAATCAGCACACACACCTCCTTGTTTATTCCATTTCTTAAACCATCATCCTTTTCCTCCATTTCTGGGATGTCATTATTTCCAACTCTGCAGTTCACAATGTGAACAAGTTATCTTTTTATAATTTAATCTGCATGGGGATTATGATTTGCATTACTAAGGAGAAGGCAGCTCGTGATTTTATTGTAAATTGCCAAATGAGAAAACTGTTCTGAAATTGTGACATTAAACTGTGCCGGCAATGTTTCCTAATAGGGACCAGATGTTAAATATAATAAAAGTATCCCATGGACCTACATTTTCTGACACAGCAATTCTTTAATTGTTAAGTGACAAGTGTTCTGTTTACACAGGAGGACCTTTATAGCACTACTGGCAAGACAGAATAGTATTGACAGCATTGATAGAAAAAAGAAAGGCAACACCTCCTTCTCCACACTCTGGCCCTCTCATCTGTGTGGAGCAGGCTGAACAGGCATTTGTGAAGGGGATCTGACTCCACTGCTGACAAGTCCATCGCAGCCTCTGTCTGGCCCAAGCCAGTCAGGTGTGACGTCTAGGAGGTGTGAGCAGAAGACCTGTGACAGTTCGCCTTGCTCTAAGGCCAGCAGCATGCATAGATCTATATGGGTGGCAGATCTGAAACAATCTCTCAGGCGGACCAGTCTGATGTGTCAGCCCTGCTCTGGTGCAGTCACTTGAGGGTGACCGGATTTTGGACAGTCATCTCTCCTGCCAGTCTGCTGAAACCGTCTCTGCAGTCGGGACACAGTGGAGCGGCTTACTCCATGGTGTCTGGCAACGCTGGCACATGACATATCTGCCTGCAGAATGCCAGTGGTCCTCTCCCTTGCTTCTGGTGACATTAAAGCCATTATGGAATGGAAAGAAAACTGACTAAGTGTGGCCTTTTTCTTGCAGTGACCTATGCTTTGAATTAAGCCCTTTTTAAAGGTGAGCTGATCAGGCATCGTTCCACCTGGACCTCGTTAGGTAAAAGTGCACCTAACAAGCTTTTGTGTGATTGGCAAGTTGCCATGCCTCAGTGTGGAAGCTGTATTGCTGGTCACAGGACTTAAAACAAATTGACAACTTTTTGTGAAAGTACATAAGCTATAACTATTGTATTCTCATTCCAGAAAATGTTGTATTTCTTTTTTCCATCAGTATACTGTATATTCAATAGAATATCTAAAAACTGGGCAGGGAAAGTCCCAGTGCAGACTGAAAAGTGAGAGGAAGCTTTGCCTAGTGTTGGGGTTCAGCCACTGTTAGTGTATTGCTGAACTTTCGTCTTTAAAAACAGTTGGTGTAAGGTAGACAAAAGAGGAACTCAGTCCATCCTGGCTGTAGCTTTGTTTAGAATATGCTTAAATATTCTGCATATTGACAAGAAATACTCCAACAGTCTTATTTTGTTGATGAGGTGAAAATAAAGTGGGTTCATGAACATAAGATTTAAGAATATATTGGGCAGAATACTATACTTTACTGACTCACTCTCTCGGCCTGGCATCTTAGAGAGAAGTCCTGACTTGGACTGCTTGCAGTCACGTGGTTTTAAATGTCAGTTTATTTGGAGAGATATGAGGAGCCAGTAGGTTAACCAAACAACCAAAGTGAGCTGGGTTCTTGCTTTTTAGGTACAACATCATGAGTTGGCAATTGGCTGAGACTCTGTCAGGTTTGGTTATGGTACTCACCTTGCACTTCCTAATTGGTATATCTACCTTTGGATAATAGATATTGACCTTTGACTTGTAGTTTTGCAAAGAAACAGCCTATAAACTGGCTGGAGCCCATCTGTGATACAAAGTATATCATTAAACTGTTAAGGTTTGATACAGCCTTACGATGTCTCATGTCAGAGTGGCTTCTTTCACACATTCCTCTGCATTTAGAGAGAGACCTGTCTTGGTCAAGGCACACAAAAATTATTATAAATCCTTAATAACACTTTATTCTAAGTGAAATAATATGCTTTTCCTCTACACCTGGAATGATGTCAAATCATCCAATGCTGATTAATTAAATAAAGAGTTAAATCTTGTCTACATTATCACAGGAGAAAGAACAACCTCACAAGACATGTGTGTTATATAAGAAACACTTTATAATGAAACATTACTAATAGTTCTAGCTCTATGTATGTGAAGGCTACCATAATTGAATTCTCATGAAAGTACTCAGTCTTTTAAAGAAAATGCTAAAGAAATTAGGTATTTAAAGCAATGTGAGTGAGAAAAACTAGGGAGTCAATGTAAAAGGCAATATGCTGTACAGTACAGTCTATTCAATTTCCAGCTTGTTTCAATGCATAATATCTCCCTTCTCAAAATTCTCTCCACTGATCTCAGAAGAACTACTCTAGTAAATTTCTCTAAACTCAATATGAATATTGCACATGCAGAGAAATTCTACGCTTTTACAGAAATAACCTAAAGTTTACAAAAGAGATGTGCCAAATGTCTGTAGAAACTTGAAGACACAAACATCAGACTTTCCATATGAAAGCCCTTGGAAACAAACTGAAGAGTAAAACCTAATCAATGGTTTTCTCAAATATCCTGTCTGCACTATCCAAATGTGAAATACTGTAAATGCAAATATTAATCTCTAAATAGAGGATATCACTGCAGACATACTGTAATGTTCTGGAAAAGACCACAGCTTTTTTGTCCACTGGAAACCTTTTCTATGGCTGAAATTGTAGACATACTGTAGCTAATGATTACTTTCTTTCTCAGAACACCTACTGTACAAGAGGGAATGCCTGCATTGATCCACCATTTTCAAACAACCCAGGCAGAATTTCGAAAATTTAAGTAAGGAAACCAAAAAGAACTGTAATTTTAATATGGCATGATTTGAAGTACAGTATGTTTTGAATCTGTAGAAGTAGAGTCCAAAACAAACCTTACTTACAATTTCATAAAAGAGACTATGAGTGAATTAGTTTAAGAGAACCAGAATCTGTTGAGATTGATATGAAATTCCTAAAAAACATCCTTGATTTTAAGGACATTCTGCTTGATGCACAGAACAGGTTAATTCCAAGAATAAATAAAAGCTAGAAAACAGTTGCTGAAAAGATTTAATAAAACAAGAAAAAGTTAAGGAGAATGTCAGCACTAAATAAAAAGTTAGTAACTTGTAGAATCATCTGTATGGAAACAGGATTCTAGGATAGAGTCACCATAGATATACAAAAGGCAGACCTTGGTTACATAATTCGCTAAATTTCTACTGTATATACTGTACGTACAACTGCAGTAATGAGTACAAACAGAACAGGCGACATGGTTTACTTAAGAGTTTTAGAAGCCTTTGGGGAAAGAAATAAAATTCTCCAATTCCTCGCTGGTAAGTATTCATTTGTATTATTTGGATTGTGAGCTGGTTAAATAACATAAATACTACAAATGAAGACTGAATGTTCAAATTAGAGGGACGTAGTTATTGGACTACCACTGGGATCTGTACTACGATGCTCTGCTTATGCAACATCATTGATCTAGATTCTGGTATAGTCAGCAAACATGTCAAGCTCACATATTATGCAAAATTTGGAGGATCAGAGAAGTGTTACAATGGAAATTTAAAACAATTTAGACAAAATTCAAGCCTAATCACAAACTCCTGGTAGATAACATTTCAAGTAGTGAAGCAGGGGTTAGTAAAGTACAGGAAAGTAGCACCCAGAACACGCTGGGAGCCCAAGTGGGCCGTCTGAGTTGGCTGATTCGGCAGCCTCCGGGGGCATGAAAACATAAACACCCCTGACTCGCGGAGAGTCACTGGGGAGGCGCTGCCTTGTGACTGGGAGCTGGGCCCTCAGGGGATAGGAATGGTAGAAGAAGACTCCAGTAACTCCCTGAGAGTCACATGAGAGATGCTGCCTCACGACTGAGAACAAATCCCTCAAGGGGGAAGAGAAAGAACCCCTGACTGGAGGAATCACTTTGAGAGGCGCTCCCCCAGGGGCTGAGAATGTAGAGAAAGAGCTGCTTGAGAAGGAAGTGAAAGAAGTCCCCTGACTTGCTGAGAGTCACTCTTGAGGCGCTGTCTTGAGACTAGGCTAGGTCCTCAGGGGACTGAGGAGAAGTAGTAGGTTAGAGCTGCTGAGAACAATATGGCCGGGGGTCCCCTCTGGCCGATGCTGTGAGAACCTCCCCACGAGGGGTCAAGGTGGCGCTGCCAACCTGAGGTCGGGGAAGTCAGCCTGACTTACCCCCCAGAGGGAACCTGGATGAAAAGGCAACACGAAAGGAAGAGGAGGGAGGTGGAAGGAATTCAAAACTTTAGACGCGTGTGTTAGCAGGTTAGGGTTTAAATAGGAAAGAGAAAATTGAATGATAGAGGAAGGGGAGGAGTGCCCCCAGCTTCTCCCCTCAAACCTTCACCTGTCAGTTTCCATTTAATACAGACAAATGATACAGAGTATGTTACATGCAGGCAGCAAGAGCATAAACATCTATTTTGTAAACTAGGACATTTTCGATAGAAACATACAGTATACTTTTCACATGTTTTTTTATTTAGATTATTGTAAGACTGTCAACTGAAAACGTTTTAATATTTATGCATGGAATAAGAATATAATGAATAAGACTATTATTTCTCACTGATTAAATCAAGTATTGTGAATCATTTTTAAATGATGAGTTCACACTTTTATTTAATCACTTTCTTAGTTAATTAATCACTTTTAATTGAAAATTAAAATCACATTTTTGTGATATGCAATAGGACAAGAAGACAATTGTTTTTACAGTTGCAATATCTATTTTGCAATACTGCAAATCACAATTGTAAACATAATTACAATATTGTTTTACACTGCACTGTGAAAATTAGAAGATTAGATACATTCCTAAGTCTCTGTACCTGGAAAGTCAAGGAATCAAGGTTACAATAATTAAATGCCTTTTCAGGTTTGAGGACACTCAGAACTAACGGTCAGGGACAGCTCATTGTGAATAACACAGTACATAACTGTAAAAGTTCATATAAATGTATATATCTTTATTAATATCAATACATTTTCCAAAGGTTCTATCCTTTATTAAAGTTTAAATGTTTTTCTACTTTAGTCCAAACACACCTTCTTAAATATCAAAATGACCTGCCACGTACTGTATTACATATATTTTTGTAACTGCAGAAAAAAAAACATCAAAAATAGAACACATTTCTTTATTACAAGAAAATCCAATGACACAAAGGCAAAAGACCGAGTCATTTCCTCAGTCTTTTGCTTACGGAGATCTAAAAACAGCCTAACAGAGACAAGTCTTCAGAAAGAAATCATATTGACAGCCTGCTGACAAAGTATGATGGATTTGACTAAAGAACTCCTTTCAAACTCAAAATGACCTTTTAAAATATTTAACTAGTCAATACTTGAGAATATATATCTAAAGAAGACAAAACCAATATTGCAGATGCATATGATAACCAAATAACAAAAAACAGCAAATTCTGGAATGATAAGTACTGTATATTTTTTCAAAGTTTTAAATTAAATCCAAACAATATTTTCTTAACAAAATCTATACTTACATATACACATTCTATAAGCACTGTATCTCCCATAGAATATATCTCTAACCTCATCTGACCAGCACACTGAATTTAGCACCACAGCACAACCATCCAATGTGTGCGATAATCACAAAAAAATTACTTCTGTATGATAGATTTCTAATTTTAAGCCCCAAGAAAGTCCTCAAATTATATCTGGCTTCCTTAAGCCTCTCTGCACACACCTTGCCTCCTTGAATTAGTATCTGTGGTTAAGAACCTATGCTGGCTTCAATCCCAGAAGGCTACTTTAGACTTAAATGGTGTTTCTGTGATGTAGAGCCTGACATGCATTTTGCCACCAAGTGTGGCCAAAGCCTGTTTTTGTGGACTTCTATTCAATGCAGATTGAATTTTTCAAAACACCCCTGCTGCTCCTAGTACTTACAGTATTTATGAATTTTCCTTTAGGAGAGTTTCCAACAATGATTAAGTAGTTAAATATTTCTCAAGGATCAGATGAAATGCCCTGGGAAGCTTAGTGTAAAAAATGTATAATTTATTAATTTATCACTGAATCTTGTACTAACAGACATTTGGCTTATGTCTATTGACTGGGTCAGCAGATACCATCCTTTGAAATTAAACAGAATTACATTTCATTTTGTCCCTTGTAACACCACAAAAAAATGCAAGTGGTTAAATAAAATGTCTCTGCCTTGCTAGAGTCTAGATCTTTGGTCTTTTCATACACTTTTCAATGGAAAAGGGGCGACTGGGTTCCCTCTTGACACTAGTTACAGGTATGTAATTCTTGTAGAAAAGGTTTGACTGGTGACCATTACCTTCCAGTTCAAGAACATTTCCAAACCCAGCAGGGACTATCACGGCATCAATTTAAAGAGACTGTTTACTGTATATTTTATTGGTAATCATTACCTGAGCAGTAGAAGTTAGCTGATAATCAGCTTAAGCCAGTTCATACAAATAAAAAATTGTGATTTAGACTACTATAAATCAGCTGTTCATTTCTACTAGAAGCAACCAGAGTTTTAATAAGGGGGGTTCCCCTGAGCATATAAATATAATTACAGAGATCTACACTACTCTATTTCTGAATAATCATTTAAGTATTTCTGAACCAATACCATAGTTTAGGAAAATGCAGAGAAGCTATTATGGATAACAATGCCTGTTCAATTTGTTTTAAACAATGCAATACAAATGTTTTAAGATCTCAGTGAATTAATTAATGACTATAGCTTTTTAGTGTTCACAGCACAAATACAATATTTTACATGTTCGTTTTATTTTTTTTAAATCAGCTTTTACATAAATTGAGATTTGATATTATTTTCCTCTAATTTATACATAATTTGGAAAGAAATTCCCTGCAAATTCCATCCAGGCCCACCCACAAGCAAAACGTATCATGCAATTCTACAAGGAAATTGTAAAAGTGAGATCCAACTTGTGTGAGAATGTACCTGCCAAATCTCATTCCCACCATGCAAAAAATGTACATGAATTTCTAAGATCTTATTTTAATTTGCTTCTCAGCCATTAACTTCAAAGCCTGACTGACATTGCTGCTCAGGAGTTCTAGGACTTTTTTGGATCTGTTCCTCATGTTGCAGCATGTCCTTATTAAGGATATGTTTTAAACAAATCTTTAAGTTGTACACACAAATCTTTTTATTCAAGTTTTTTCCAGCCGTATTAATTGCCTCAACAAAACGTTTTCAGGACAGAGGCTTTGTTTTCTGGTTCCATCAGTTGTGAACACTACAGTTGGACCTGATGCAAATATTCAGATTCCTCAAAGTCACTGACAAAGGTGATTGAAGAGGCTCGTTCAGAATCAAAAGTGAAATGTAATCGAGAGGACACCAGTGCAAACTATGGGGAAATGCACTTAAAACTTATAACAGAAGGCCCTTCAACAAAAGGGATTTGAGCAACTCTGGCTTCATTCAAGAATAAGCTGCTTTCAACTAAACAAATAAGATGGACTGATTGAGTGGCCTCTTCGTGTTTGAAACCTTCCTTATGTTATGTTATGCCACTGGGGGTGTAGTCATCAAATGGGTTGTGTTTCAGGTGAATCTCGAGACAAAATACAGTATGCCAAGGGATACAGCATATTTAACGGTGTTTTTTATTCTATATAAAAAATTAAATAAAAAACTAAAATAAATCCCAGCTTGTGGGTTGAGCTTCTATTTCACTTATTTTTTTAACTATCGTGTGTAGCTAGTCTACTCTCAATATATCAATAACACAAAACAATTGTCTTTAAAAAAACACAACAATATATGATCATTTTCATATAGCTCCCAATTCCTGGTCTCCAAACAAGTTTGTTTTTTTCCTGGCCTTCAGTGTATTCAGTTCACTTCCTGCTTGCAGTCCACACTTCTTCGTAGGGTGTTTCTTTAGCTCTATCCCAAAATCCACAGTTGTGGTCTTGTTCCCTTCATGTACACATTCCCGCTAGGTAAGCAAGGGCTTACAGTGTCCCATTTCAAATTTCACAGTGGTGCACATGAGCACCCCTAAAGAGCCCTTTCTTCAAAAAGCAGACTTCGTTTGGCAGTTACCACAAATTCCTTGTGAAATGGTATCATTTATTTCTAACCTAGCAAAGTAGAGTGAAGGTGCCATGGAGATAAATATTATCTTAGTTAAAAACAAAATTGCATTAGGTTAGATTAGTTTTATACAGTATGTATTCTACAGAGTACAAGTGTTGACATAAAGCTACAGTATTATTTCGTTACCTCATTTTGACAAATTAATTTTTGTTTACCTACAGTGTACTGTGTACATGGAAAGACAAAGTATTTTATACTACAAAGTTTTGCCAAGTTTACCGTATTAGGTTTTCTTTGCCCACTTTGAATCAATCCTGTTTAACATAAATGAACACATTATGTTCCTTGTACTGTCATTTGTGTACAGACAAAATTGTGTATTCAATAGTACATTTTGAGTAAACAGAGAGGGGTATGGCTAAGTTTTCCTTATTTAGTTGACTTCAGCCATATTGAATCTAACCTACTCAACATGAATGAAGACGTAATGTAACTACTTTTGTGCAGGGACAATCAAACTGCAAGCGGCAAATGAATATTGTTTTAACAAATTTTCTGCTGACGTGCACTAAGCCACTGGACAAGAAGCAGCATGAAAGCAGCAATAACAGAAAGCATTTTTACTGTGAGGCGTAACCAATGAGTGATGTCATGTAAGGGTGTCCCAATACCTTTTTTATAATGGTGCACCTCATATGCTTGAGCATCTCCTCATCTTCTCTGTATCACAGAAGAGCATCTTTTGGGACACAGCCTATCTTTTAAGTCTGTAAGGCTTTGGTTTTTCTTTCTAATTCCTCTAGGTTTTAACAACAGGTCATTTTGCCAAACAATTTCCAAACAGGTCATCTACGTCACACCATATAATACTTCAATCTCTGTAAGTCCTTTAAGTATCTTCCTCAACTTCCACGCACTAATCACAGTTTGGCAGCTTTCACCTCAGCATTTCCAATTTGGGGGAGGATATCTCTAAGAGTTTGGCACTTGACTTATATTGTCTGGAACAGGGTGCCTGCCTGTGCCCTGTTCCAGGTATTGTGTCATGCTGCCATTTTGGATGCTCATACCTTTCTGGGACTATCCTGGAACAGTCAAAAGCGTAAAAGAAATCCATGACATGCATAAGAAAATATCGTCCCTCGACACTCCTCATCCTAGCAGCATTACAATGTATAAGGCTTAATGATATACTATACACTACTGTAGACTGACTTTACAGGATACTTGAGTGTCAAGACTTAACTGATTATATAATATACTGTACCTAACAATATATTTCAAGGGTTTCTAAGCATTATTCTATTACGCATTAATGCATTTAGATGTTTCCCATTAAGAGAACTGATTTTTGAAGTAATCAGAAACAACAGGAACAATACCAGAGCTTTGGTGACGTAATGAACAGTGCAGGACTAGAAATGAAATATCACAACTTTCAAAATGATTTACCTCACAGCCACTACTCTTGAAACAAGAATAGACTAGTATTCAGAGATAAGACAGGTAAATTAAATTGTCTTTTCCCATAGAGAATATATCCTACAGTTCAGGGTAACATTTTTCACACCAAAGAAAGTTCACAGTAGAATTCAACAGAGCAGCAAGTCAGAGTACATTTTTACTTGATGTCAGATGTTCTTTCACTCAGTAATTATGGAGCACACTTTTTATGAAAGTGCTACAATAATGCAGCAATATGATATTGTGAGCCTTTGCTCTAAGGGTTATCAAACCAATAGTATCTTACATACAGGATAAAACCAGCACAACCACAAACTCAAAATCTTATTTTAACCAATTATTTTGGAATCATGTGGTGCAATTCCATAAGCTTATATTATGCTATAAACTGCTTTCTACATTCTGTTTTGTTCTGTGCAGTAATGACTCTCTATTGCAGTACAGCCATCAAAATGGTAATGGAAGAAAAAGTGTGTTTTTGCTGCTTACCAAAGCTGTATCTAGCTTAAGAGCAAAAATAGAAGCTACTGAAGTAAGTAAGCTTTGCCCCCCATATAAACCTTTCTAAATACTCTTCATTGTAGTATATTCTTGTCTAATTCTGTGTATAAACAGTCTCTTCCATTAATTTAAAGCCTTTCATTCAGACAGGTTTCTTAAATCGACAAAAGTACACTATTGTTTAATTCAAGAAATCACAGAAGGAGGAGTTCTTAAAACAATTAAGAACACTGTATGTATTTGTCAAGAAATGTAAAAAAATAAAGCAAATCGATGTCTTCCTACAGTGTGTCTTGACTATAGCTGGAAGAAATTCTGCAGTATATAATAACAGCCCTTGGACACAACTAAATTTTAAAGTGTGGACTTATTTTTATCAATCATAAAACTCATAATATATTTACGAAGTTATGATATTGTGACATTTTGGGGGGTCTGAAAGGAAGAGTGCCACCTACTGGTTTCTACTGGTTTGATTTTTATCAGCAACCAGGGGTCTACCATCTTAGTACTGACCAGTCTTGAGTGGCTTCCAAGATCTGATCTGAAAAGATCATGCTACAAGGTGGTAGGACTGAAGCACAGACATTGGTACTTCCTACCTGTGAAAATTCTGAAAGGATGGCATAGGCACACATTAACTTTTATTCGTTATAAGAGCATAGAGATTTTAGAATTTTTTATAGTTTAATTTGGGTAAAACATTTTCTATTATATTTTTATTTATATTCGTATATGCTTATATTCAAGAGAAAATTGAACATCTGTTTGAATTAAAATGAACTGAATTGAATTTTACATTCTTAAACTTTGGTCTGTTTAGAGTTTCACCATTATATTTTCAAACTGTTTAGAGACAACAAGGAACAAATTGCCTTTGGGGGGAAAAAAACCCTCACTTCTCTGTAATTCAAGTATTTTAACATCTGTTCTGAAAACAGAAATAGGTGTATACTTTTGTTTTCCACATATCGGATACCTCAATAATGTAAAGTAGGAGTTAGACTAACAAAAAAATTATTGGTCTCACAGTTATTTTGAAGAGGTGTCAAAATTATGTTATCACCATTCTACAATCTCTCTTAATATTGTGTAAAACAATGGTGATGGTAAGAAACATTGAAACAGCTGAAACGGTCTGCTCATCAGCAAATGTTTTTCATAAATGCTGTATGAAATATTCAGCTCATTTATGACTTAAAATAATGAACATAAAGGTTACCAACGAGAGGAAGCCATTCAGTCTATGTACTGTACAGTAGCTCATTTGTAGCAGAGAAAAAAATTAAAAAGGAGATAATTTAACCATGAACAAGTAAAGTTAATAAAAAAGTATTGTTTATGTCTTGTGAGGACAATCTTATTTTAGGAATATCCCAAATATGCTAGATACATGTTCTAAATTTCCCATTAAACATTAGACATATTTTTCAGGTATAAACTTGCACAAATATTAGGGCTCCCACCATTCATTTAACTGTAGATACATGCGTTATCTTCCTTCGTTTGCTACAGGTACAGCCAGTGATATTCCCTACAGAATATAATCAATATTGATTTAAATAATTGTACTTAATAATAGATTAAATTACTGTAAGATTTAGAAACAGATTACAAATTTAAATAGAGAATACAGCATACGGTAAAGCAAAATGTAAAGACATACTGTACTTGTAATTGGGTGAGATACTGTATACTGTAAATAGCTGGGCTTGACAGGTGTACTGTATATAACTCCCATGACAGCTGGACTCTGCCTCCTCCAGCACACTTCAAACTTAACTCCCTTACTCTTTTGCAAATGTCAAGTTTTTCTCTCATCCCCTTGTTTGTCCCACCAGGGCCACCATAATGCTCTATTTCCTGGACCCCCATCGCAGTCCATCAACACGCTCCAGCACCCACCAACACAAACGCCAGAGCTTTGTCTGACACTAAAGGACATGCTCAAATTATCCACACCTGCCTCATATAGTACATGCTGGCTGCCCAGGTTTCAAATTGGAATCAAAGATCTTCTCCAAGGCCTACCAAGCCTTTCGCTACACATGCTGAGATTAGCCTGTCATCTGCTCAATCCCTACCCTACTGTACATTCTACACAGCAGCTGAGATTCTCTGACTCCATCCTGCTTGTGAAACCTGTGCCACAGAAACTGACATGTTTTTATGCTGCGCTCACACAATGGAAATATCTGATGTCAACTGCTTGAGAAAATCTTTAAGCAGTCTTTGTTTACATCAATTTTTTTTTCTCCTCCTGGCTTGCTCTGAACTGATTATCAGCCATGATGTACTGTGTGTACTCTCTTTCTGCAAGTGCTTCCTTTGGGTCATTGCGTATTTTTAAACACTGTTTCATATTGCAAATTTGTTTTGAAATGTTTAGCTTCATGGCAACTTTTCATCTTCCTGCGAAGTGGATAATTTTAAAACATTTTGCACTGATTCCAATATATGTGGTCCAATAGATTTGTTTAACTTATATTTTAAAAATCAGTCTACTCTTTCTATGCAATTTGTAAGTCTTCTGATGCACTTGCATTATATCCTATTCTAATATGGCACACTGATACAAACACTGACAGACATACTGTACTGTAGATGGACAATAGATGAACAGATTGACATCAGTCGACTAAACTACTAAAAATACTACTAATAAAAATCTGTTTATGAAAATCTGCTTTTATATTCACACATTTTTCTGTATTTTCTCAGCAGTTATATTCTGAATGATATAGATGTGTATGTCTTTCAACATTTAATTATCTATTCTAAAGACTGAGTTTTATAAGAATTTTATCTCCAAACATTCCCATTTTCCGTGCATCTGGCACTATTTTCCTCCATTATATGGGTTTTGCTACCTCTGCATTAGTATATACAAATGTATTTTACTATCACTTTGCTTGTACCAAAGCATTTCAATCTTCTCTTATCTGCCTGGCTTACCTACAGACTACTTGATTTGATGGAGGACCAGAGAGGTGTAATTACTGAATTTCTTTTCCTGTTTCACAGAGGAATCCCTTCGAATAATTTCAGAATGTGGTGCTCTCAGCCTCAGCAAGCCAAGATAACAAATTGAGCTTCTCCACTGAAGATCCACTAAGATGCAATGTAAATACAGTAATGTAACCACAATGTAATGTCAGCACAACATGGTGATCTCATTTGAAATATAACCCAAGAAATTAAATGGGCAAAAACAAAAAGTGCCGTCTGATAAATTCCACAACAGAGTAGATGGTCTTTATGGAATCTCTTCTTTCATCTTCTTTGAGCATTTAAAAACTTACAGGAGATTACTGTGCAGGTTCTAAAACAAATACTTCTAAATTGAAAAGGAACAGACCTACTGTACAAGGAAAATGTTGTTAAAAGAGAATAATAATTACAGGACGTTAAATAAATGCTTTGAAAACTCTGTTGGTGAATATTACCCTAGAATCGTTAATTGTTTCTACATAAAAAAAAATATTTTTTTCAATATTTTCTCCAAGCCATTTGCAGGGCATTAATTCACAGCATCAATCAATTAATAACTGTTTGATTAATAGTACGTTTGCCAAATACAATTGTTATGAAACAGCTTCTACAAGTCGTTGTGTGCCCAGGCCATTGAATTAATCTGACAGCCATATTAAATATGCTGGTGTCTCTGGTTTCGATGTGAAGCGTTAAAAGTCAAGGCCTTTTAGCCCTAGAGAACCATCTCTTATACCAACAGTTAATGGGGTTGTTTTATCTTGTCAAAGATGAAATACAATTCAAAGCTTTTTTCAGTTGAGCCCTAATGTACAAGACCCTTATACAGTACAACATGACTCTGCTTCAGCCAAGAAATATGCTCAGAAAATGATAATTTAGAATACTAAGACTCAGTGTAATGTGTTATGTTTTAAATTCCTTAGTGTTTTCTCTCCAGATATCCTGGTTTCTTTTCAACTACATAATTTTAATCACAGCAATTAAGGAGAGACCAGCACAAAAGGTGTCTTTAAGGAACCCCTGGTATCCTGGTGAATGAATCTGAAAACACTGTACCTTCAATAAAAAGATTGGCATGGTCATAAAATGGAAAACCAATGAGTGGGGAAAACTATAGTGGTAGAAAGTGACTTATTATTCACACTCATTTCATGGATCCATGTGCAAATCCCAAACAGTTCAGATACTTTAATTCACAATATATATGCAACCACCTACAATAAGTCTTGCAGCAAAGAAATTTAGAATGCAAGAATTTTGTATTTCAAATATAATCCTCAGAATGTATTGACTTGACATTTTAACCCACTTCTGGGCTCAGTTCCAACAAAGGTTCCATAATGACATGAAAATGCCACTGTGTCATGTAAGTTGTCAGAAATATTGTAGTTTATAGATCATGAGAGGTAAATTATATACAGTATTATTTAACACTGCTTAAAATATTAATGAAATTTGTATTTGTTAAAATAAATGTAAGTTATATTTTTGTTAGCTTTCCTTTGTAAAACTTACACGTGGATATGTTTGGGGATTATACTTGTGGTTTTAATATGTGTACTTTGCCTCAGTAAGAGCATGACAAGATTTCTGTTATACTCTATATGTAGAATGTGCAAGGTACAGTACAGTACAACAACTAACTTTTTAAGTCTTTGAGCTACTTACAAATATCCAACATTAAATGTTAAGTTCACTCTACAAAGCCTCCTTAATTTCTATCCCTGCAGCTCTGCATGTCCATGGAAAAGAAAGTTAATTTAAGAGCTCACAAAGGATGAGCAGAACAAATCAGTTATACCCACCAACTCATATGCATATTTATTTATTTTCAATTTCAAATGTTGTCCTCTAAATTATTTACTTAAAGCAACAGCTCGCCAGCACTATGTTGTGTTTGTCTGTTCATAATATTCTATTTTGTTCCATGAAGTGATTTTATAATTTTACAGTCATTAAACTGACTTCATTGTATAAACAATTCACCATCTCTCTCCAGCTCTTTATAGAAAATTTAAGATATTTTAATGCTCCATTGGGAATGGCTAGATTTTTATTTTCTGTCAAAATCAGGGGGTTTCACTTATCTTCATCAGCACATGTGTTAAACAGGCAGAGAATTTACCATTTGTAATGCAAACAAATGGTACTACCAGTGCATTTAAAATTTCTGTCATGTTGCAAGAAAGAAAAAACTTAAAATTGCAATAGCAAATGGATTGTTATGCAATGATTTTGTTTTTGTTAGAATCATGATGTATTAAAATAATAGGGAGGGTGGGAGCTGTAGGGGGCTTACTGGCTCTCCTTTGTGCTCATGTGAAAGAAGCTGTCTTCTACCATGACTTGTACTATAGTTACTGTATAATGGAAAGGAACAAGAAACTGAATTAAATAAAAAAAGTGCAAACTGCCTACCCCGTCTAAAATGTACAGCGTATAATCATTGACTGTTCTGCACAGACAGAAACCAGATTCAGACCATATCTTTTCATGTAACAGTACATTAAATCCTGATTTTGTCAATTTAGATGCATTTTTTCTGCTTATTCTGAAGTGTTGAACCTTCTAGAGACTGGCTGTAACAATCAATCCACATGTCACTGCATAGCTGGTTTAATTCCTCACCAATCAGATAATAACAAGCAGCTGAGTCTGGTCGAGAAGTCTCCATTATCAAGCGGGCAATCAGGGCTGCCAGGAGGTTTGTGGAAGCTTTATGAGAGTATGGCATGAGAAGAAAAAGTCCTTCCCATTGAAGAGCTGATCAATAAATTCAGAATTCATAGATATCTTAACTGTGAACTTCTATAGAATGTTCTAAAACAACATTAGAAATACCATGGGAATGACTACATTACTTTCAGCTCAAATGCAAAAACAAACTCAAAATTAAATGATGGACAGTGTACATTTAGGAAAGATTTCCCTTCAGGGATCTCAAGTATTTTTCTCAGCTAGATGAGTGAGAAGCTCTTTGGACTAAAGGACCAATGACAATGCAGTGTAATGGTATAATGCTGCTTTAGTGTAAGTAAAAAGCAATAGATACAGGATTTAAGATGCAATCCACAGAGGAGATTATCACAGTAGTCGCATGCGAGCTGCACTGGTGTGGAACTTGTTGTAAAGGATTTCATTCTCTGGGAGATTAATCACACACAGTATTCCTCTTGGGTATTCCTAAAAACAGTTTGAAGTATAAGAGCAAAACCTATAGTAGTTAAGAACTTTAAAAATATGACACTGCCTGAGCTAAGACTATAGAGTTGTTCTGAATGGCCGGACATGTAATGTGCAACTTTAAGTTTTAGTATGATGAAGAATTCATTTGAATTCATATGAAGATTTAGAATATGAAGAATGGGGATGTTAAAATAATGAATACTGTGTGTTTCATTTTCTAGTATTTATGACTTACAGTCTGCGCAAAAATGTTAGGATTATATTGACTGTTATCTATGGTACTTATATCTTTCTATCACACTATACACTATACACTATACACTATACAGTATATCATGCAAAATCTCATTTATTTTCTTTGTAATCAAATTTCCAGCAGAACCTCAGTGTGAAAATACTCAAATGAAAGTTAGATTCTGCATTATACAGTACACACCGTGTGGGAGAGTCCATCTGCTTAATATTGATATCTGCTGTCTGCAGACAACAGAAACAAGACAGTTCAAGAGTGTAGATGTTCCCTGTTAAACTAATAATACTGTGCATTCAAAAACAGAAGGACAAGCAGTATGGTTTTACTAGTCACCCACAAAAAACTAAGTTTGATACATATTTGTTTCAGAAGGTCAACAGAGACATTAATTATAGTGTCAGTTCTGCTCTGTATAATCAGCAAGATACACTGCATTTGTCTTTACTCCAATACACATAGCTAGACAGGATGTGTAATTAACAAATAAATCCATTGTCACATACTGTATGAACTGCACAAAGGTTTTGCATTACAAAGTGTAACAGTGCAGGGTGGCACAGAGCATGTCACAGAACTGACATCTCCCCCTTGAAACCTAGAAACTGGAGAATTCTCCTACAGCAGAAGCCCTGGATTTTTGGTGAAGTGGACTTTTGGAGATCACAGCTGTTCAGAGAATGTCGCTGTGTGGTTGAGCTAATGAGCAAAATCGATTGAATCTGATCAGGGACAAAGGAGCTACACACATCACACAAGCAAACAAGGGACTCTATAAGTACAATGTACTTTTAGTCACCTTATGTTAAAGAAAAGCAACTTCATAATTTCATACTTCATAAAACACAACAGCTGAGCTCTGTCATATTATGCTTTCATGAGCTGGTTGTATAAGCCAAGAGTAATTTTATATTAGATTAATAAGGAACTGTATCAACTATTTTTAAATGACAGGAAAAAAATAAGAAATTCAGAAAGTAGCAGATATACCCATTCCAAAAAAACTCTTAGTTTCAATTATGCAAAAATCAATGTGGATATCATTAAACTACAATAGATTGATTAACATGATCGCTTAGAAAAAGAAATTTGCCAGAACCCAAGAGAAAGAAAAGAATTACACTACTAGATGTATTAACAAAAAAAAAACATTTACAAAAGCTTTCAGCTTCTTTAATTTTTCATTCATCAAAACTTGAAATCTCAGAATCCTAGAATATAGAAATAATATTCATTAAAGTTCAAATTTAAAAAGTTATTCACCAGATTCCTAAATGGTGAAAAAAATGTGTATTTGAAATAAGTTGCCCTGGGTTGTCTTAAAGTCCTGTAATAGTCAGTAACATCTGCCTTATTGGAAGCAATCCAGACCAGGTAAGGCCACCAGTCAGGAAAAGCAGAAGATCATTTAACACTGTTTTAATTTCAGACTTTAGTATTTCCATCTGAGACACCAGGAGATGGAGCACTGCACCTGTGGTGGGCAGTGTATGCAAATGTATTTTTAAAATAAACCCCAAAACAAAATCTTTCATTTAAGATACACATGACTGAAATCCTCTACAGATGTACTGTAGATAATACTGTACCTGCTTTGTGATGTACACAAAATTATAATAATGCTGCATGTATCAGGAAAATTATTTTACTACTGTTGCATGATTTTCAAAATGTTAAGACTTTTTCAAGTAATATCAACACAAAGAGTAAAAGCAGATTTTATTTTATTTTATTTTATTTTATGTTAGTCAAAATATTAACTTAACCTACTGTACAGTGCTGCAAATTTGGAACACATTCAGGTTCACCTGTGTTCCTGAAGTTTGGTCTGGAGTGCACCATTACAATTACAGCAGAATTACACAGCATTAAAACCCCATCTCCAAGTAAAAGGCTTTAAGTAATTTACAATTAAATCACATGCCATCACAAAGATGGCAGCATGTTCAAAATTAGGTTTTCCCCTAATGGAACAGACAGATGGTGAAATATTAGAGTTATTACACATTGCATTACTTCTATATTACAGAACTAAGAACATTCTCTGTTGAAAACTCAAGCTGCAACAGCCAAACCAGAATTTAAATAATTTAAATGCTCACAAAAAACACGAGCTTGTCCAGTTAGACAGTTTGGAAAAACATTTCTGTAGTACTTTAGATATACAGTGCCTTGCAAAAAAATTCAAACTCTTGCCCAGTTTTCACATTTTGTTGTTTCAACCGTTGCACACATAACACCACAAATTAGCAATTAATATTATATATTCTAAGAAGCATAATGTATATAAATTATACACATAACTTAATTAGCAATTCCAAAGTAAAAATGTCAACAGAAAATATAAAAATTGGAAGAGTCATGATTGCAATAGCATTTAAAACCTTTACTTTGGCAAACCTAAATTAATTTAGACACATAGACAGTCTCACGCTCAGACAATTGTCAGGCTTGTTAAAGTAATTTTGTGCACATTTAATTAAATTAATTTCGGGAGGCACCCTGACACTGCCTAGAAAACTTGTTTGAACAACTCTGCCACGACAACTAGGCGAAAATTGTACCAAGCCAGTGTGCAAACCTGATACAGACTTACCCACCAAGACTGGCGGCTGTAATTGCTGCCAAAGGTGCTTCCACCTCATACTGAGTTCACATCAATTAATTTTATTTTTTGTCCTTAGATTTGGCTGACATTTACAGTAACTTATCTTACCCCTAGATGGTTTGAGCATTCTGGTTTTTGAATTAAATATGAAATATGAAATGAGTATGGGTTTAGCTGACTGGAATATTGTACAAGACATATCTTTGAAAATGAAAGATGCCTGCACAAGCATTGCTGGGAAAGGAGAATGTTCCACTAGAATGGTTCCACTTTTCTACAGTATGATATTTTGGCTTTAAGTCATTGGAATCCTCACCCATATGTACACATGTAGAAAACACACTGTACACTGAAAGACTGACAAAGCCTTAACTGACCATTTCAGAATTCAGCTACTTGACTGCCATAGTACTGTTTTTTACCTCTGACTTTCTATATCACAGAGCTCAGCCCACTGGTTTTCTGAACTGAAGCAGAGAGTGGCAATAACGATGCTAGACTACGGTAATACCGACCAAGTCTTGTAATGGATAGATTATGAATTATTTTTATTTTTGTAATGTATATTTTTAGTATATTTTTATAGATCTGATGCTCAGAGCTGCATCTTAATCACAAAATCGTTCAACAGACAAAAGACAAAATATTTTCTAAAGGAGCTTTCTCCTTTCCTACTACTCCAAAAACACCTGATTTGATGAAATCACGGTTTCTAGGCAACTAACCCCAGACCGTCAAAGTATCAATCAGCAATTTCAGTCAAAACGGACTATGGCTTTAAAGATCATTCTGACTGTCACATACTGTATACGCTGGTAAACTTCTGGAACACCTTCTAATAACTCTCTTTCCTCCTAGGGGCCTCTCAAAATCCCAATACCTTGATGCAGGTGTATAATAATATTGAACATCTTTTTTAGAACTAAACAGAGAGTAAAATAGTTTTGTTTACCCAACCTTAATGTGAATGTTGCATACGAACCTTATTATCGGCAGGGTTACTGAATAGGGTTTAAAATAGTGTACGCACAGCATTTTGTGCCTGTTACTGTATAGAACAATTTACTATTCCATTATGAATAAGCCATGCAACATGAATTACCTATTGTCATTGAGGTTTAACTTGTTGGGTTAAATTTTGATTAAAATCTGCTTTCAGATGTTTTTCATTCAGTTTCTAGCGAATTACAAGTACAGTACTGATTTATATAGATTATATTTTTGTCTCTCCTATTGACTGTCAGTATGATTCTATTGTTGAGTTCTATTACAATATAAAATCCCGGTCTCAAGCTACTCCTTGAAATGCACCTTAAAATTTAAAGCACAGTAGTGGACCTCAGCTTTGTATTTTTTATATCACTAATATTAAATAAGAATCTTAAAAATTAATTCCATCTTCTTTCTTTTGGAGCTATATTGCTCAGCCATATTTCTAAATCCTTAACATAAGTTGAGACAATACAGTATGACCCTGTCATAAGGAGCTATACAAAGATACATAAAATAAAGAAAAATAACCTCTTCAGCAGAGTACTGTATAAGTAATCATTTATAATAAACATATGAATAAACATTTGGCACTTGTATACGTAAATACTACATTAGAACACATGACATATGGACATGGCCTATCAAAGGTGAGCAACATGAAAAGAATATAAGTATCACTGTGGGGATGTACAACCTCTATCAGCAGCCCGTATCAGTTACAGTATGAACTGTACAAGAGGAAAGTTCCACAGACATACAGTAGTCCTAGTACTGCACTCAGCTGAGCTGACTTACTTTGAAATAATATAATGTCAATCTATGGTTCATGGCACTTACAAGTATTACTAATAATTTATAATTACTAATTAAAATAGCACCTACTGTGCTTTTATCTCATATGTGTAAAAAGGAAACATTTTGCTTTATAATAGCTACAGTACATTGCCCTGGCACTGAATAAAAGAAGCAGCAGTTACACATGTGTAGGTCCCAGGTAGACTGAATGCTCTTGAGAGTTAAAGGGGCAATGTCTCCTTAAGAGTCTCATTTGAAACTACGATACAAAGTATGTTATGTTAGTATGAAAGAAATTCACTCAACTAAGGACTGTGGCTCTTTCAAGAAAGTAGCTTGGATAAGGCATTACAAAGAAGTATAAACTCAATCCATAGTAGTAAGTAGTACTACTATGTGAGAATGTTAAAGTGAGTGTTTATTTCAGTCCCAAAACAGATTTAATTTTCTTTCCATGATCACATTTATTTCCCAAGTGGTGATGCTTTCATGAGTATATGAAAGCGCCAGAAAAAAAAATGTTAAATTTGCTTGGCTTCTGCTATTTGGACTTTTAGCAAACAGCTAATAGATCTTAACGGACGAAAACGTGCTTATCAATTTGATAAAGATTTGTATACAGTACATGACTCTTATCTTGTCAGGCTCATAAGAAACATAGGCTTGTTAATTTTAATCTAAAGATACAACCTTCACATCTGGCACAACAACAGGCTTTAATATCTGGATAAAAATGCCAGATAACTCTAATCATTCCCAAGACAGATTCTTTTCACTTAATGCGATTTATACTGTTGCTGTTGGTAAAGACAAGCAGAACTGATTTTCTTCATTTGTAATAATTATTTTTTGTCCTACTGTGAAAATTCTATGCATTTACTTGATTTTATATTCTCTCTGTATCTGAAACCCTACTTGTAATCTTTTACAGAACTTGTCATTCACTGATACCGAGAATTGCACCTCGATTTCTGATTAGGAGGCATTTGATTTTCCATATGGGTTATTTTTTTATCTTAAATGTCCTAAATGCATATTCCTACTGGCTTATAAAATAATTTATCCTGAAAGCTCTAGATAGCTATAACACCACCGAAAAGCAAAATGTTCTACAGAATATTCAAGACTTGAACATACTGTACCATATGCTGGCTAATCCAAATGTTCAAGCTGTTACATACCACTCATATTATTTAGACCCAAATTGTGATCCATTAAATAACAGATTTCATGTACATACAGTATGCACACCTCTGTATAACTCTGTATTCTTATTCATTATAGGAAAAATTAGATTTCACTGTCTGGATTTCTCTGGTACAGAAAAAATAAAGAAAGATTTAGCAATTGGGGGCGGCACGATGACGCAAAGGTTAGCATTGCTGCCCCGCACACTGGGGCCCTGGGTTCAATTCCCGGCCTGTTATCTACTTGGAATTTGTACAGTATGTTCCCCTGTGTTTGTGTAGGTGTTCGCAGCACACCCCTGTTTGGTCCTACAGACCATAGACATCCTGCTCGGTTAATTGGCTTCTGGTGTGTGTAAGTGTTTGTGTCTGTGCTGTACAGTACATGTCCTGCGATGGACTGGCATCCTGTCTATGGTGTATCCTATCTTGAGCCTGTTTCTTGCCAGGATAGGCTCCAACTCTGCCATGTATTGGATAAAACACTTAGAAAACGGATGGATGGATAGATGGATTTAGCAAGTGAAATACCTTCAAGAGCAGACTGGAACCTCTTTTTACATTATGAAGTCACAAGTAACAGGAGCCCCTGTCAAAGTGTTTCAGCTAATCTCTCAATCAAAAGTATGTTATAACTACTTAAAAGTACATGAGCTGTAAATGCAGAGATCAGAGACATTCTCATGTTGCCGAGAAAGTATTGGGCATAATTCTACTTCTGTTAGATTATCTGCCACATGCAGGTGTGTACTCTCTTGCATTTCAATTGGTTGGTTCAAGATTAGGAAATAAATATGGAAACAAAGGAAAAAATGGGTGTATAATACAAATTACACAGCATACATTAACATTGTTGGGTAACCATGAAGTGTTTTACTAATTCAAAGTGATTGGCTGTCAGACAGCTATTCAGAAAGTGCCTCCACTAATCAAGGCCTGAAAAGATTTATATTTGTGGTAAACACTATGGGTACTACAAAAAAAAACATTTAACTTATTAAATTCCCCTCTAGACAAATTAAGCTCTGAAGAATGACCTCATATGTAGATTTGATATGGTTTTCTTCAGGTTTGCTTTGGAAAAGCAAATAAAAAATATTGAAATACTGAATGTATAGAACAATATTTTACATAGTTTCTGTAATAATACCTCAAGTACTGTATACATTACAAATCATTCATAATTCTATAATTATTCTCTTAGAATAATTTTCTTATACAGTACCTACATGTTCCTTTATTTACATAATTAGTTCCAATATTGCACTTTTTAAATTAATATACAAAGCTGAAATATATATCTACTGTATGTGGTGTACAGTATATACTGTAAGACATACTTAACCACAATGTCACACATTTGTTTAATTTGATTAAATTGTACACCAAAGTCTTGTAACTCAACCAACAAGGTGGTAATTTATTTCACACTTACAGTAGGTACACGGATCTTCGAAAAACTTATACAAATAAAGTGGAAGAATAAAATAAGAGAGCTTAGGTGTACTTTTTCCTTGTGGTCTTTCCACAGTTTAAATTTTGTTGTTTTTGTTGAAGGAAATGTAATCTGAATCACTACTCCAAATATACAGTATAAGTCAAAACTGAAAGCAGACCAATTTACCTTTACAATGAGTAAAACTGAATGAGGCGTCCAATAAATATTCCAATTGATTTTCACAAAAGGAATATAATTCTGTTTCATATTTTAAAGAAGTGAAGTAAATATTTCATTGTCTAGAGCATGACTGGAATAGTGATCAGAATGTAAAATGGTTCATGGAATGTAAATAAAATAGATGGATTTAAGCTATCGTGAGGAAAACTTGGATAAAATGATAAATATCCTTTCTTTAATAACCCATTCCATTTGCCTGACAAGACCGAAACAAAGCTTGAAATGAAATGTTAATGCTTGATACTGTAAATGGGCTAAAGTGTCTCCTCTCAATTGTAACCTTTTCTAAATTACAAAAAGTGACAACAGGATAACAATTGTAGCATATTATAATTTGCAAAAAGACGGAATAATCTCTCAAGGAACATGATGTTGCCCTGAATTCGTACTCACTCTTGAGGTGAAGAAATGACACAGGTAATGTATCTGGACTCTGAGCAGGCCACTCGGTAGCCTGAAGCATATTCCCTTGAACTACTAGCTTATTAGTTTGCTGCATGCTGTGGATTTTATCTTGTTGTTAATAATGGATTGAGCCAATGGGGCACAGTGACTGATAAAGATCTGTTTTATATATTTTATTTTTTTATTGAATTCAGTATTCCATTAATTTTCAGAATATTGCCATTTCCACGGGAAGATAAGCAGTCACACATAATTATACTCCCACCTTCATGCTTGAATGAAGGCTCCAAGCACAACCTCTGCCACCTTTTATCAGTTTTCTGATTACCATCCAGTCAGATTGGGGTTCTACATTGATTCCTCCAGGAAAATTTGCTTTCCCCAGGAAACTCCAGGTGCAGTCCAAATTTCTTTATGGTTATATTATATATACTGTAATATAATATTATATATATATATATCATAAATTACCAAATCATATAGAGGATACCTGTGGGTAAAAAGTTTTTTAAAGTGTATAGTTTTAAGTGTTTGACCAAAACAAACCAACTTAAATGTTTAAGACCAAAAGTTTGTAAACCAAAAGATAATAAATAAAAGTTATTTTTTAAACTCTTTATTTAAAAATAGCATAGATTTTTATACTTGTAACTCTATACTATAACAGCAGCGGTGGTAAGGGTTCTCCATTGAAACACGCGGTTGTATAAATGAGTGCAGATGTAAGTTGCTATGGATAAAAGTGTCAGACAAAAACAAAATTCGTCATAAAAAAGAAAAGGTGAATTGAGAACAAAATCACATTTGCAGTGATAGCCTGTAAAGTACCTACTGGATAGTTGGACATTTTACTTGAGAACAACGTAATGTCTTCTGGGATTTGGACCCACGACCCTCCAGAATGGATTCTAGAGTCCTGTTGGCACTATTCCACACCAAATCTCTGATTGAAAAAAGCTACAGAAACATAGAAAGACGGGATCCTGTTATACTGTAGGTGCCAATTGATATGCTTTTTTCTGCTATTTAAAAAATGCTAACTCAAATTAGGTCATCAAAATTTTATAGAGGACTCTGTCTCTTTGATTATAAAGGTTTTTCAAAAGCCTGCTAAACGAATTTCCTTGCCTTAAACTGATGTAACATTTTCTTTGACAGCGTTGTACATGCTCCACATTGATGTTAGCTGTGGTTAAAAAAGTCCGCAGCTGTGGAAAAAAAACTGATTAGCAGCTGTGACAGAACTTGGTGAACAATCAGTAAATAATTTAAATTACTATATTCCTTCATTTAACTTCTGTTTTTTGGAATGAAATCTGGACACACTGAGCCAAACAAATAGAAGGCAGATATGTTCTGCAGTCAACACCATGAATATTTGATTATCAGGAATAAGAAAAATAATTATATATTCATTGTTTGTGTCCCAGTTCAATTTATACAAATTACTGGCCTTCAGATTAAACAAAAATAATCTGAATTCTCCTGCAAGTGTTTTGTGTTGCCCATACTCCAAAATATTATATTTGCCCTCAAAAGAATATATACTGTATAGTATTTTTCAGAAAGAATTATCAAATGAGATTCTTTCATTGTACGAGTGATCTCTAAAAAAGAAACTGTCTCTAGACATCTCAGCACTGCACTCGGAAAGCTCTTTGTGATTCTGGCAAGGCAGCGTGCTGATGCAGAGTGGTGGGCACTCAGGCATGAACACATCAGAGTTATGGAGAAGTCACATGCAATAAAAAAGCAGGAACTTCTTTAAAATTTGAATTACTGCTGGAACCAGCTGCATTCTGTGCTACTGCTCTTTGTTTTTCAATAGTGTACCTTGCGAGTTAGGTCTTCAAGTTCAAGCCGTATTTATATCAAAAGCAAATCGGTGAGTCTGTGACAGGTTAGAATTGTGACAGTGGCAGAGTTAGAATTTTTTACCTAGGTTAAGTGCCTCTTGTGTACAATCAGATTCCTCATTTAATTTGTTCGGATGTTTTAATTGAATGAATGTATACCATGGAAACATCTTTTTTTGCATTTTAAATGTAAAATGTGTGCCTTAAATTGAAAAAGAATAAGAACAATTATTCTGGGTTCTGACTTTAACCGAGATCTCTTGTTGCCGTACTCCCCATTTCGCTTGTTTTTGTTATCCCTACATCTTTTGCATTGGTGAATCATCTGAGATGTCAGTGACATGAAAAGGAATTGTTCTTTGCACATTGTTTCCCCCATTGAGAGGAGGCTGAAAAAACTTGATTCTTATGAACTACAGTATCTAAGATGACCGGTCTGATGGGAAGGCAGCAGCAACTGGTGAAAGCTG
Source organism: Lepisosteus platostomus (assembly GCF_059453375.1). Lineage (NCBI taxonomy): Eukaryota > Metazoa > Chordata > Actinopteri > Semionotiformes > Lepisosteidae > Lepisosteus > Lepisosteus platostomus. The sequence goes on from NC_142616.1 coordinate 22,656,117, forward strand.
AAAAAAAGTGGTGAGTACATGACTTGCTGCAATAGATGCAAACTTAACATCCAGAAATCAACTATTTAGCAACTGATCTTGAAACTGGGCTGGGTCTCTGATCAAAGACAAACTCAATAATACGGTTCATAAAACACTAGAGGGAAGTAACACCATCACAGATTCTTAACAAAAGCAATCCCTATGTGGTTTCCAAATCTGAGAGAGTGGGCATGGGCCATGGAGATACACTGATTATCAGGTCCTTCTGACAGAAATTAGCCAGTCTTGCCTATTTGTTCGGGTGAAGGATCTGTGCCTTTGTAGGGCATGATAATAGCACTGAGGAATCTGGCATCCAGTCTTACCAATTCCGTTTCTACTGAGCTGAAAGTGCACCATACTGGTGGACAGAGAATACAATGCAGCAGAAATATAAATTTGGCTTTCGTTCAATGAATCTCTAATTGAATGATCCTCTTACCACATGCCTGACCCCTCACAGACACTATTCTAATGTAATGTACTTAGTTCCATGTGTAAGCTTTGTACATCTGGAGCAAAAGATTATAAACATGTTTAGGGAATGTGAAGATAAAGTTGTGCAAGGGCACTAACCGCTTTTGTGTAGTGCTTTTGTAATGACTCCAATCTTGGCCTCTCGCAACAACAGAAATGGATCTGTTAACGAGTCGTTGGTGCTAAATTGGAAACCCCTGCATTGCTTTCCTGGTATCAGCGGATCCCGTCCTCTCCAGGCATTATTTATATGGTCCAGTCGCCCGCTCAGACCTACTGTACCTGGGATGGGTTGGTAGGACCTTTGAGTACTGCTGAATCTTAATTATATAGTGCATCTACCTACAGTAGCTGTCTTCATTTTTGGGATGACTTTTGGTAGGAAATGCAGAGGGGGTACCACTGATGGTTAGTGTTGGGTTTTCTTTGGTGGGGGAGTGGGAATCTTCAAATATTTTATGACTATGCTCATATTTATTCTTTTTGTGAAAACAAATAAGTGAATAAAAACTGGTTCACAAGAAATCCAAACATATTTTACAGATGTGTGTATAAAACAGTGCTTATGTGGGGCTGAATTTACACAGGAAATAAGATTAAATTCAGCAAAAATACCATTTGAAAAATTCAACTTAGTTTTTGTACCTATTTCTGTAGCATGTTTTTTGCCTCTAAGGAAGAATTTATTATGTGCAATCTAAAGTTTTGATGGCAGAATTTGGATGAGCAAAGCATTTTGTAGCTTGTCCAATTCATTATGGACTCCTGCCATCCTGCAGAAGCAATCAATCCAAGCAGAGGTGAGTTAGGATTCACTTGTGTGCATACAGTAGAAGCTGAATAAAAATACATCAATAGTGCACTTCAAGCAGCATACTTCTGTCTTAGCCCTGGGATTCTGCTACTAGGAATGGCAAGGCTGGCTGTAATAGGTTCTGAAATATCTTCTGTAGAAGACAAATGAGAATTAAATTTTAACAATGGGCAACACCCTTTCAAAGCCCATTATACCTCTTCCATACCAGGTTTAATCTCTACTCAATTTGTTATTTGTGGTTCTCGAGATTTCCCATTACACACAATGAGTATCTTATTTTGTTAGGATTTTAACACTTCACCTCAAAAATGCATATTTTATTATGCATTACTTATTTTTTTCTTGCATTGGAGAATGCTTCTTCTGGACACAATTATATAGTGAACAGTGATTTTTAGTAGTTTTACAGTACAGTATCTGTTAGAATTGTACAGTTCAAAGATGACACATAATGTGCCGTAAAATCTATAAGAGCAACTAATTTTGAGAGCTGGCCAAAATATATTTTTTGTATTATTTAGTACCTGGACTGCCACATCCAGTCATTCACTACAGAATAACAAAAAAAATGAGCTGGGAATGATTTAACACACCTATAAAAAGGCACAAACCCAGCAAGAATGAAATACCATCAATTTTTACCAAAAGCTTTTTTTCTAAATTGCCAGTATTGGACTACTTTCAGTATCACTTGATATGAAAATGATAGGCTATAAGCAAAACTATTATTCTTTGTATGATAATATATTCCAGCTATTAAGTGAAATATGTTCTTTCAAAGGGGAAATCCAAATCTTATTAGCCATGATGTAGCCATCCAGTATAACAATAAAACCTCATATACAGTAGAAGATTACAGATCAAGGAATCAGTATTCAAATTCAATACCATGGTGCTGAGTCGATAAAATAAAATGCATACTATATTTCCTTTAAAAAATAGTTTCCCCTTGTAATTTGTTGTATGAAATGAGATTATCCTCTGAGCATATCTAAGGTATAAATACAAAAATAAATTCAATATTGAGTTCAGAAAAGGATTTTCACCATGTTCTACCTGTCAGATAATGATTTACAGCATATAAACATAAATGTACTGTAGATGATTAATTTTTAAGACCAAAATGGCAACTGGGAGAAGTAAATGTATTAAGATAATTCTGTACCAAGACTAGTATTTTTGCTTTGTGAAACTGAATTTATTATTTGTATACATTTCGGAATGTTTCCTTAGTTTATACTGTGCTTGGTGGAGCAGATGGGTTTATTTGCTCCAGGTAAGCATCTACCGTAAAGCTCATTGAGTCTTTGTTGTTATGAAATGATTATACATTTTATAGAATGAGATGTCAAGGCAATTTCAATGACTGAATTCTTAAAAAGTGTAAGATAAATTAGAATTAGGCATGTCCTAAAATGGCCATATATTTTGTAATGCGTTCCACTGTAGCAGTATAGACCCAAATATTCACAGCCAATGAAATACATAATTCATTGAAATATAAATACATGAATCATATAACATAATGAGTTATTAATGGTATAATACATCTTGTATAAAAAAATGTAATCACAATAACATCACACAGAGCACAGTGATATTTGTCATAACTGATTTCCATAAAACATGAGGGAATCATGTATTCACATCTCTACCGTAAGTACTCCTTTAAATAATATACAGTACATATTATTAATATACAAATAATATATAATAACATTCTGCTCTTTGGAAGTTCAGCTGAGGTCCCTAACACTGTTTGACCTCTACAGGTTTCCCATTTCCCCGGGGTATAAAAGAAAGTAACACACTGGACGCATTCAGTAGTAAGTAGCAGCATTATCATGATTAAGGTCAGAGAGATCTGCGATCACAACAAGCATATGATCATGGAACTCGCCAACCTCCAATTTGTGTATAAAAGCAACCAAAACGGCAGAATCTACCTCATTCCACTGTAGTGCTTTCATTAAAAAATGTAGGGCCACTAGTAAGTTTATGACCCTAACAAGAGAGAACACAAGTATATGCACAACGGGCTGAGACAAGTGGTCTGAGAGGCAATCTAAAGGCAACAATCTTCAAGAGATCTCCAAGACTGGCATCTGATTGCTGTTCTTGTAACCAGACATTAATGAGTTGACAGTCAACTCAGAATTCTACTGATATCATATTTATTTATTTTTTAAATAAAGGAGGGTTGTATAAGATTTATAACTGAACACACAAGGACCTCTATTTAAAATGTTTAGGCTGGTATTTATGAATGAAATGCTTTTAACACATTTATTTTTCATCCATATAACATCTACAATAATTTAAACCGTATCCGCCGGACCCTAATTCATTGTAGCTTTCAATTTATGTCATTCTTTATAAAGTTAGTAATAGAAAATCTGCATTAAAACCCTTTAAGAATATTGGACTTAGACACAAACATCCAAAGGAAACAAGAAGGATTTAAGCACCTACTGTAAGTGTTTTCACAGAGGGCTCAAGGATTTTCATTTAGAATAAATGAATAATTTCTGTGGTAGTTCACACATAATACCAAAATAACATCCCAGCTAACATAAAACACAGACTACAGTATATACTTTTTTTGTAAGTTTGAGAAAACATTGAATCAGTAAGCATCTGATGTCCTCAGTGTCTAACCCATTTGAACAATACTGAACTGAATAATTCCATTACTAAACAACTCTCAGCTAGGATATTGGTAGAATATTGCTTTTTGTTGCCATGGCAACATCATAACTAGGTATACCTCAGAAAACATCTGAACTTTTATCATGTAATCCTAATACAAACAAGTTAACTGCAGAGAGAAATTTTAAGATTTAAGGAATTCAGAGACATTCATGCAAACACAGAAAAACGTAAACTGAGCTTTCCTTCAATATTAATTACTCTGAAATCACAGTTTCATGAGACATTAGGAACAAGAAAAAAACCAAGAGAAAAAATTTGTCCATGAAAATCAACTAATTTCTCTCACTTTTATTAAAAAGATACAGCACATTATTCATAAGCAAATGTAAGATAATATGACCCTTCTTTCATGAAAAACCAAATTTAGAACACAATCCTCAGTTTTAGACATCATACAGGGAAAGGTGTTGTATGGAAAACAGCTAAAAAAAGAGCTGTTCTGGGACTGAAAGGACATCCTATGCAAAAAAGTTTTAAATCTCTTGACTCTGGAACAAGAAGATTTAGCTGGGATTTGAGTCGTTCAAAGCAAAAGCCCAAAAGGAATTAACAAAGTCATCCCAAACAATATCAAACCATTCTGAATACCTCAATCTCAAAAAGAGAACTAAGAACGGAGGACACAAATGGAAGTACTAATACCTTCTTGAAGCATTTGGCTGCTACCAGTCAAACAGTAAAAGCTTCTTCAAGCATTAGAGGTACTGCAGGCCTTAGTTAAAGCCAATAAAAGGCTCTGTTTCTAGGGAGCCCTGAATGCCACCTCATAAACGGACAATGCTCATGTTTATGCCGTTTTCTAAACATGTAATGTAACATTTTGTATGGAGTTTACAGAATACAACTGAAAATAGTTCAAGAAAATATCTCATTTTCAACAGAAGGACAATTAAATGGCAATATTACAGTATGTACAGTATATCATAAGTATGAATAGAACATATACAACAGATGGTACAGATACAAATGTAAAACTAAAACAATTAAATTGTTGAATTCAATTGAATTCATTCTAAATGGAACAACTATAACATTAAAAAAATATATCCAAGTGTTTTTGTGACTGTCTTTAGCACATGCAAGACAGCTATTTCCTTCACCCGTTGCTACCTTTACACAATTGCCTATTCAGGTTCTGTGTCTTGGCATGACTATACTTTAGGAAAGTCCTCACCAGCATCCTCTGAAACATGATTTTCCACTGGAGGCTTGTAGGGATGGATACTACAGTATATAAAAAATTAGCACCTCTTGACCAGAGTTTTAAGTATGACTTTTATGTAAAAAGCAGGACATTGTGGATCTTGAGACTGAAACTTAATTTACAGTACTTATTTATTTTTAGTTCTTTATTTTCCTTCAGACCCTCTGAGAATTCTTCCCTGGGAGCTAAGATAGTACAGATCAGTCTTAGCAAAAGACACATCTTTCACTTGTCTTCTCAAGGTAACATTCTTCCAGAACCAGGGGCATTTTATGGCTTAATAGGAACCACATTGTCTTGACAGACATTTCAGTACATGCACATCTTATTTTATCCTCTAGGACAGCATAAAATTAAGTTATCAGGCACAAACAGTATTGACTATTTTGTTATCTTCATAAATTATATGCAACTACAGTATGATGGAAAAAGTGTGAAACAAAAAATTGTAGGAAGTGTCTACAATAAAAATGAAATTAATAATTAGTAATTAATTTACAACACCAATCCAATTATTCCCTGTGAAATGCCCCTTAGTAAGGATGTTTAATGGAACCTCAGAAAAAAATATTGCATAATCTTGCAATAGTATTGTACTTATTCACAATAAGTATGTTATCTTGTAATAATTATTGCATTGCTGGATTCACTCCAATCAATATCCATGTTGACTATGGATGAGAGCCAGACCAACTAAAAAGTACACACACCCAATCACTTAAAAACACACCAAAACATTTTTATCTTCCTTTCATAGACAGCATATTCCTCATAACCTTAAGGTTATCCAATTACTGTAGTTAAGCAGACCCCAACTGAGTGGAGGCTAGAGGGATGAAAAGCAGCTCATGTGATCAACTTTAAAAGGGGAGCTAAATAAAAAAAGACTGGGGGTAATAGGATTTAGCAGGACAGAAGAAGTGACAAGACAGGAGAGATTGTTACAACCTGTTTTCACCTCTCGGATCCCCCTTAATTAACTATACATCCAGTGAAGGCAGATGGGCCAAATGTAGGGAGATAAGTTGTAGTTGCTGAAGCTGTAGTATCCATATTTGGAATTAAATATTGGGAAATATTTAAGATTTCTTTTCTTATTTACCGGGCAGAGCTTGTTACTCATGTTTATTTGCATGTACTTTTTGTAAGGGGACAAAGGTCTCCTTTACAGTGCCAGCTTAGATGGCATGCTTACCTCTGGTAGATGCTTATTAGATCATGAATGCAGTATTTTATGTTCCCTTAAAAAGATTTAGGTGCAGCTATAGGTATACTGGCATGGACACTGCTGGAGATCTAGTAAAAAAGGTTAGAGGTAATATTATGGAGCTCACATCAATCGTGAATATTAATCTATAAGAATGAGCTTTTGTGTTTTGTGTTGTACTGTAGTTAACAGTATGTTTTGTGTCATAGTCTTTCAAAACAATTGCCTATTTATTTCTTTACCACCAAATTGTCAACAGAAAGCTAAAGAAACTATGTGACTTCACTTGATATTCCCTAAGCAATGCAAATATTTTATTACTTAACTTACATTCAAGCTAGTATCAGGACTTGCTTTATTTAGTATTTGCTTATCATTTCACTTTGCTCATCTACTAACATGCCCTACATTATTTTGATCGGTACCTTTATAAATAATGGGCCAACATAAAACTCACTTGCTTGAAGGCTCTTGCCTTGCTCTTACAGGTTCTTGTGAGTTTGGTACATTTTTGAAGGTTTAACACATAAGGAAATGAAAACAATATGGTCTGCGAACGTCTGTGAACTTGAAATTTCAACAATTATTTTAACTGGCTACTAATTTAGTTGCAGTTACATGAACATGTGGAGAAAGCATTTTAAAGTTCTAACAACAGGGCTATGCTGGTGCAGTTATTTATAAGGGAATAAAGACCAGAATTTGAATTGTTAAGTTATTCAGGTTATCAGAGGCGTAGTGATGCCCCTTCAGGGAGTGCATACATCAACGTGTTAACTTGATAAAAGTATGGCTAAATATAAGCAAGTGCAAACCAGAGAATATTACAAACATTTGTTTTTTTCATGATTTTTTTTCTGCTTTCATGTACTATCACCTGTACCTGACACAGATTACCTGTACATTTCAGGATTTCAGTCCTAATTTAGAATGTATGAAGAATTTATTTTATGTCAAAGCTTTTGGCAATCCTTTTTGGAGAGCAAGGACAATGCAAACCATTGTTTTGAAGAAATCATACACCGATAACGTGATTGTAATAACTTTCATTATACTGTAGCTAAAGTGAATATTAGACTGCTGTTGATCTCAATATTTAACCAAAATGTTTTTCTATGGTGCGAGACATTATCCTGTATCTTCCAATTGTGAAATTCAAAGCTTCCTTACATTGGTCACTAATCCTATCAGTGCTGCATGGACTCTGTGACATGTCACTTCAAAAGGCATTTTAGTGATTTAATGTGCAGCTGATGAAATTAAAGATTGCCAATAGAGTGTCCTGTCTAGAGAATTACCAGAGCATTTTTTTTCTTTCAACAGAAATTCTACACTACTCTATAAAGACATACTGTACAAAAAGGAAGTTTTCACACACTAAATTTTAGATGTCTATTTTTTAGGAACTTGGGAGTTCAAAATGCTCATCATATCATGTATTCATGAGACACAGTCCCTAAGAGCCATGAACAATACCAGGCAGCCTATCAAGCACAACACGATAAGAATACTAACATCTTCATGAGGCCTTGATCTGAAAATGTTTCATTGCTAATTTGAAAAGCTGAGCTGTTTCTGAATACTGCCTAGCAAGGACTGATTAAAAATTACAACATATATCATTTTGACATGCTCTGAACACATTGTGGGGATGACTGCAAATCCTTTAATTATCGAAAATATCTCTAACATAGGAACTCTCTGTGTAAGGTAGAATTGTGCTCCGAGCTTACGCATACTCATAAAAACAAAGAGAAATGCCTAGAAATGCCATTTATAATTCCACTCTCAAACCTTATTTAAAACACAATTCAGCTTCAGTGCTCTAATTTTTTATGTTGTTCCAGTTCTATTCTTAGGAAACTCTACAGTGGAAATGTCATATGAAAACTTCAGTGAATAACTGAAGTGCTGCATGAATTTTAAATCTTTGCTCTGGCCAGCATTGTATTATCTATGGGATAATATTTTAGCAGACCTGTATTACGTAAGTTTAAATCACCATAAAATCTACTGATATACTGTATTGCTTTTCTTTTTTAATGGGAAGGTGAACATTTCTAATCAGTATGAACGTTGGCACCTTTTTCAGTTCTTCATGTGTACTGTACTGAAGGTTTTTGCATTATGAACCTGTCAGGGAGCAATTAGATTATCTATTGTTCCATTTTCTAACTACTACAACCTATATATCCTCCTTCATCCTACAAGCTTATCTACGCAAGCAACAGGCACAAGGCTCAATACACCCTGGACAGGACACCAGTCCATCACAGGACAGACATGGACACAAACACAGACATGCTCACACCAGGGTCAAACGTTTCCAGAAGCCAATGAACCTAACAGCACAGTATGTCTTTGAACCGTGGGAGGAAACCGAAGCACCTGGAGGAAACCCACATTAACATAAGGAGAACATACAAACTCCATGCAGATACCACCCCAGGTCCAGAACTGAACTCAGGGGCCCAGAGCTGCACCTCTGAGCATTTACATTGTAATAAATACAATGGTATTAAATATTTTCGAGATCTCTGCTGCAAAATATTGTTGTACTGTAATTATGTTGTGTATTAATTTATCAGGTGGATACAGTATATTCCTTATTGCTCAATGGAAACAAGAACCACTCAGATAAATAACTCACTAATGGTGCATGGTACACAAGCTGTTGACAAAGGTTTAAGGTTTCTTGGTTTTAGACCTACAGTATCTGTCCTGGAGTCAAAAAGATTTTTTTTCTTAACCTATATAAATGAGCTGTAATCATTTCCAGAGGCTGACAAAATCTCCCAGCTGAAGAAGAAGTTACTGTGGTAGACAACAGGTGGCATCACTCTGACTGCTTCCTTGTGTTATTTTTCAGGTGATATTTGCTGCTTTGTATTATAAATGAGATCACACCAGCATAAAAAAAGCTTGGTCCTTCTTCGAAAGCAACAACAAAAAGAAAAATATATATTTTTTGCTGAATGGACTATTTCTTTATTTGCCATATCACCTACCCCAGAACAAGCTGCATTTCACAGTACCTTCAACAGCAACTGGGAAATGAGCATCCAATGTGCACAATTTATCAAAATAAGAACCATCCTTTTTCCTTAATAGAATAACATAACTGAATAATAAATTGCCCTTAACAAGTCACAGCTTACTACATTTACTTTTTAGTTTTCTATTGTGTATTTATATTTTACAGGTTGTACTTTGTATTTTATTTTTCGGCACGTTTTATACTTCCTGTTATCATCTGCACTCCAGAAGTGTAATTCCTCAGTAGCCAGAGCACATTCAGCAGCTGTCTCCTTTTTCTACATATGTAGTACAGTACCTATCCTTCGAGTGTTCCGGCAGTGCTCTGTGTTTACTCAATTGCTATCCTTTGGTTGCTCTGTGGCTACAGTGCACTCAAGGATAAGCAGAGACCTCTACAATTCAGACTGCCAGAAGTAGCTAGAAGGATCTCACATTTTTTTTCACTATAGAGTATGGCTGTTAATAGGTTTTCAACAACAACCTAATCTTGGATTATGAGCTAAATATAATTAAAAAAATAATTAATCAATCGATTAAAACTATTAAATGTATATGGCAAGCCAATATTGTACGTACAAAATATAACACTTGTGTTGAAATGAAAACCCAAATCCTCTGTGTGCTCACAATAATCATTGCTACACAAAAGCGTGTTAACAGATTAGTTCGGCCCATTTGTGACTAAGCAGCACTTTGTGTGTTACCCCCGCCCGCCACCCAAAAAAACCTGATAGCAGCCAAGTCACCATTTCCATTTCAACACAAATCATGCCATAATATCAACTAGCATGTGTGCAGTTAAACAGGGATCATACAGCATGACCTAAATTATCGTTTTCATTTTGTGTTATTTCCTATGTGTGTGGCCAGCAGCCGGCTAGCGAAACAGTAGGGATTTAGTAGGGCCACTAAAAGTATCCTACTAAAATGTATATATATACTATAAATTAAACATAAAATCCTAGTGATGAAATCAAGTAAAAATATAACATGCGACTCAGGCGGCACTTAATTAAAGAAACGGGATTACTGCCTTCGTGTCTAAACTCCCTCGATACAGATTCTAATGCAAATCAGTGGAGTCCCAGAACTGGTACTGTGATGATGATGAAAGACTGTAAGGACCCCTTTACACGGTTAGGTCTTGCCATTCGTGACTTGCGCCTCATTAATGCTTTGGTAACTGTACATCTTAACCACTCACCACATCACTTCAAGGAGCACAGAAAATATTTTAAAAAAACGTAATAATTACTGGGTAATACCAAACAATACCTGTATATATTGTAAGTAAAACTGCACTGCTCACCACACAGCATTAACTCTAATCGCTATTATGAATCATGTGAACCGCTGGCACCACTTGGGTAGACTTACAGTACTATATGTTTTCATTTAAAAAAAATATATTTGCTAACGGATTCGCAAAAAAAAAATAATGTTGCACAAAACCTTCGTGGAGCTATTTAATACATTACAAAAAGCATCCAGACTTAAAAAAAAAAGTGTAGGAGAACTTGAAGCAGAAACCACACCAAGTTCACAAAGTATCTTCCTTCCATCTCACAAACATCAAAACGCACCCGCTTAATTTACATGTACTGTACTTTATTTATTTGAACACAGTTTTGTTGTTTTTTTCAGTATGGTGATGTATTCTCTAATAGTCTTCTAAAAAGATAACCTCGGTGAGAATGCACTGCAGTGAAATAATCGCACACAGCACAGAATGTAGCCTACAAACAAACCATTTTTTTTAAAAAAAAAAGATCCCTTACCTTCTATGCGTGTTAACACGTTACATCCCAGTTATCTTCGGCTACGACCAGGACGAATTATTTAAATTATTTTATTTATGCAAAAAAAGAATAATGTGTAATCCTTTAGCTCTGTCCTTCAGACGTTGTCAGGCTCTTAATCTTTAAAGAGAAAAGCTGAATGCACGCTCAAGGGACCGCTCTAATCTTGGTAATGCCCGATCGCACATCCGTTGGCTTGTTTAAGGTTTACAAAAGAAAGCTAGTGTATAACGCACACTCGTAAAGTTTTCAATCAGCAAAATACGACGCAATAAGCTTGAAAGACAACCTTGTAGGTCCGGTCAAAACAGCGTAGAGTGTTCTATGCGACTCATCAGCTGGGAGAGAAACACAGTACATTATATTCGCAGAATGTGTTTAGCAGAGGTAGTTTGCTGTTCCTGACAGGTGACCAATACTTACCCACGGACTGATGGAAACAGCAATGAGCGAGAGGGTATGGAAAGGACCTACAGCAGGCACCTTAACCCTTCAAAGACTTTGCTTGAACTCCAGCGCCACCTTCAGCGGTATGCTTTGAAGTACCTGAATAAGCAACCGTAACCGATGAAATACTGGGCTGTGGTAGGAGCAACAGTATCTTAAGAGGTTTACTTTGTCCTTTGTGTATCACCTCCACAGGTGCGCAACTGGTTATTAACGGAAATGCTGAAATCACTGTCGGGGAAGGGTTTTTTGTAATCATGTGATACATTATTATTATTATTATTATTATTATTATTATTATTATTATTATTATTATTATTATTATTATTATTATTGTTGTTGTTGTTGTTGTTGTTGCAGTTGCAAGAAAACCAAACAAAGCAAGGGGGCTGTATCTGAATTTATCGCGCGAGCTTTTTCTTTCAGTTGATACTTCCATTTAAATGTCTGCTAAAACAGACGTTTTAGCAATTGACTAAGATTAAGTTATATTCATTGTTGGACCGATAATATTTATCATTCGAACTTTATTGTTATTCGTTGAGAAAAGGCTAAACTAGTCCCTGAACTATCTAGTGTGCATTAAGAACTGTAGTGGAAAATGAGTAGAGTAGGTAACTGTGAAAGCCGTCCGTGGAGTGCTGACCACGTCTACTAGAACAGGGGAGAGAGGGCTGTGGCAGAAGATGAGTGAGCTGAGTTTCTTTGATGATGTTGGTGATAAAATGGCAGCCGGCACCTTGAAAACGTGGTTCATTTAGTCTTTTTTAATCCTTGAAGAAGATTAATCATCTTAAACTGGGTTAGTGTTACTGTTTTGACTGTGTAAATAACCATCAATCAAGTAGCACTTTAATTAGGCAGTTCATTGTAATACTTCTCATTCAAGAGATGGAACCTTTTTTTTTCTTTCATTGAGATTTAAAAGCAGCTTCGAGGCTAGGATTCTGTTCTTTCATTGGGATTGTAGGGGAAGCAATATGCTTAATTCTGTTTCAAATGGTTTGGAATGTAAAAAGCCCAATAATCTGTTAATGTTTCGTGAAACGTACAGTAAATACTGTAGCCAGAAATTAACTTGAAGATGCTAGTGCAATTTTTAAACACTAGAATGGGTTTTAGTGACGTGCCGCCAGTGGTGGCACTGCAGCACGACTCTGATCTCCGCTAAGGCTGCCCTGCAGTTTACTATATGTCTCTTAGTCTCTCAGTTAACATACAATTCAACCTTATACTGTATACAGTATACAAAGCGGTATTTTAATGTGTCTTCTGTAAGCAAGAGTGTTCATTACTGTATTCTGTACAGTATATTAGCAGAACATGAGACAACACTTCAAAAAGAAAATTCAAAACAGCTACTGAAGCTTAACTTCCTCATACGATTTTATTTAATTCAGTATTTTCATACATTATGTGATTATTCATTAATTCTTTGCTGTTTGTGTGATTATACTACAGAATAAAAAGACATAATGATTATGACATTATTTGGGATGTGTGTGAGGTTTTATTTTAAATCTTTAATTAAATGGCATAATTGATGAGTGCTGAGAGTTTTATTTTTTTATATCGTTTCAAAATTGCAAGTGAATGGTTTCTTCTCCTATTTCTTTATGCCTTACACATCCCTGTCTACACCTGAAAGAGTGGAATGTTTAGCCTTGGAATATTATGATCTACAAGGTCACCTTTCTGTATTCTTAACTTCTTCCCACAAATTATTTCACATAATTTTCAGTCCTGCAAAGTGTTGTTGAAGGATGTGCTGTAGTACTATGAAGATAAAGATAAAGACTATAATTGCGACAGCTGAAGAGAAGTTCAGTCATGTGGGCTAGTAGTTAGGGCTCTGGACCTGGCTGTAGCTAAAAGACTGTGGTCTCAAAACCCAGGTGAGACTCTGCTGTTCTGAAACATTGCTTCCTCTTGAATTGTTGCAGTAAAATACCTCTCTGTATGAATGGGCACAAACATAAGTTATGTTAGATAAAAGTTTCACCCAAATAAATTAGTGAATTAATTAATATTAACAAAGATTAAGGCAGTTTATCCAAATTAATTTATTTTATTTCAATAATATCAAAGCACTTTAATATTAAAGTGTAAAACAGTGAATTTTACACTTACAGCAGTCTGTCTGAATGTCTCATTTGAAATAGTAAATATAACCAAAGGGTCCCTTTCCCTTTTACAATTTAATTGCTCTTTTGTAAATGCCTTTATAAAATTCAGCTGCTCATTCCACTTGTGCCATATTTGCACTACTTTATATTGCAGATTTATATTGTCTTCTACTTTTAATGATGCCTTTTTAAATTAATCACATAGTTAAACGCTGGTTTAAAGTCACTACTGATCTTTATTGTAATCACATCTTGTAGCTGTTATCACCTTCTAGACAGATCTTATCAGATTGCAGATGCTAAGCAAGGCTCTACCTGGCAATACTGAGATTGGGGACCACCAAGGAGCTTCAATACTGATGGACACACAGTAGGCGGCACACTTTTCTCTAGAGCAGGATTTCCAAAGCAATGCACCAGTAGAGTAACTGGGCACACTGTGTTGCAGGATGTCCTGTCATTGGGGCAAGCTGTTAAACAGTGGTCCTGGCTATCTGGGCATTATACTGTAGATCCAATGGCACTTTTTGAAAGAGTAGGAGTGTCCTGATGGGCTGCCAGTCCATAATGGTAGGGTATATCTTTTTAATGATTTCCATTTTCAGGGTCCAGAATGCTACATTTTCACCATGGACATCACATCTCTCTACACCATCATTCTCCACAATGACAGTCTTACAGCCCTCAAGCACATGTTTGACAAACACACAGTGCTTGATCCACCCACCCACACCCTTGTACGCCTTTCAGAATTGGTACTCAGACTTAATGCATTCTCTTTCAATTACCTTTTTTACCAGCAAGTTAGTGGAGTCACCATGGGCACCAGAATGGGACCCAGCTATACCAATATTATTGTCGGCTGGGTAGAAGAACGCCTCTTCGCTTCCTACATGGGATTTGTCCTGGACCTCTACAAGTGATACATTGATGACTGTCTCAGTGCCGCCACATGCTCTAATGACCAGACCGAGCACTTTCTGCATCATTTCACCAACTTCCGCCCGTCCCTCAAATATACAGTTAACATATCCTCCACTACTCTTCCGTTTCTAGACATAAACCTATCCATCAACCATTCCCGACTCTCTACTCCGGTCTATTACAAACCCACAGATTCACACAGCTATCTGTACAACTAATTTCACCCCAAGCACACTAAAAACTCTCCCTTTTTCACAGTTTCTTCGGGTACGATTACTCAGCAGTGATGATGTCGATTTCCAGAACAAAGCACTCAAAATGCACTCTTTTTTATCAACAGAGGATACCCCACCCATGTAATTGACAGGGCCCACACCCGAGCCAAAAACAGTCCTCAACCTATCAACAGAAGCCTTCTAGTTAATTGAGGAATTACTAGGTTCACCTTGTATTGTTGATTGTAATGTATGTGCAGGTAATTCAACATGTGGAAGTTGCTTCTTGGCATCCTAAATATTAAAATAATACTCACCAGCTGAAACACAAGTGGTAGGCTGTGTACTGTATGTCAAGCGTTATTAGGTTCACATACAACAGAGCAGATTGGAAAATCTTGGCTTGTAACATTGCAGCATCCCTTATTTTTGGCCAGCTGTTAGGCATTATCAGCAAGCGCAAAGTCCTCTGCAGATGATTCCCAAACTCCTGTTTCTGTTCCAGATTCAATGAATGAACATCAGTGTTCTGCCTTGCACCAGTAGAGTAACTGGGCACACTGTGTTGCAGGATGTCCTGTCATTGGGGCAAGGTGTTAAACAGTGGTCCTGGCTATCTGGGCTTTATACTGTAGATCCAATGGCACTTTTTGAAAGAGTAGGAGTGTCACAGAAGTTGATCACAGCTCTTATCATAATGCTTAATAATTCAACAATAAACCACTGAGCATTAAGTTACAGTATGTTGGCCAATTGTAAGACAATTGTTCCACTACTTATTCATCTTTAAAATAATAATAATAATAATAATAATTGCTTACACTTATATAGCACTTTTCTGGACACTCCACTCAAAGCGCTTTACGGGTAATGAGGACTCCCCTCCACCACCAATGTGCAGCATCCACCATAGTGCGCCAGAACACTCACCACACATCAGCTATCAGTGGGGAGGAGAGCAGAGTAATGTAGCCGATTCATAGATGGGGATTATTAGGAGGCCATGATTAGTGAGGGCCAATGGGAAATTTGTCCAGGACGCCGGGGTTACACCCCTACTCTTTTCAAGAAACGCCCTGGGATTTTTAATGAACACAGAGAGTCAGGACCTCGGTTTTACATCTCATCCGAAGGACGGCGCCTGTTTACAGTATAGTGTCCCTGTCACTATACTGGGGCATAAGTACCCACATGGACCACAGGGTGAACGACCCCTGCTGGCCCCACTAACACCTCTTCCAGCAGCAACCTTAGTTTTTCCCAGGAGGTCTCCCATCCAGGTACTGACCAGGCTCACACCTGCTTAGCTTCAGTGGGTTACCAGTTGTGAGTTGCAGGGTGATATGGCTGCTGGCTTTCCAACCACTGTATTTCCAACCATTGTTATGGTTGGAAATACAGTAGTCTCACCTGTAATAGAGGTTCCATTTGTTTAATTGGGTTTAAAATAAAACAGACTTTTTATGCTTATTACAAAACTACACTCTTTAAAAAAATTCACATCATCCCCCAAATACTCATTTCTCAACCTAGCCACCATAAACACTATACGCCCACCACTTACAGTATATCAGTTATTACAGGTGAGACTACTGTATTTCCAACCATAACAATCATATTTGGCGGCCTCTAGTGGCTGACACGAGGTTTTGACAGTCCTTCCATGGGACAATCTGTCAAAATGGTACTGTACGTATTTTCTAGTGTTTATTTATCATCATAGTTCTCTTACAAAAGGGGCAATGAGGAAAAGCAAACTAAGCAAAAAAAAACCTTTTAAAAGCTTTTTTTAATGACTTAGACAAAAATAAGTTGTGTGTAAGTCTTGTATGTCAGTTTATTTTGAATGACATTAGTGGAGTCAGCTTTACAAAATGCTTCCTTGTATGAAAAATGCACTTAGGACTCAGGGGACAGGACAAATGCTGAAAATTTCAGCTGAATTATATTGTAAATTATTAAAAGTTATTTTCTTTAATTTACTGCTGTTTTATGTTTCCATGTATTGCAATATTTTGTTGGATCACACTTTATTTTAAAAAAAATATATTTAAATCATGCTCCCCGATATTCAGTAGTGCATGGTGACATAATCTAATATGGCACATAAATGTCATATATCAGCCTGCCAAGCTGGTTAAGCTTGATGCAAGTTGCAATCTGCTTAGTTAGATCATTTTAAGGGAAAGTTATGTGACCATAGGGAAATGATCATGAATTATCAATTGAACTGCTGATTTTTTTTTTACAGTTGGAACTTCTTATATCTTGCAATATGTTATTGAGGGTGAATGTAGCAACAAATTTATTTTTCTATGAGTCATAATCATTCTGCATAAAAATACTTATTCAGTGACTGAAAACATTTAAAACAAAATTAGAATGCTATTCTACAGTTGAAAACCAAAAAGATTTTCAACGTTCTCTATAAATTATCAGTGGCTATGAAATTAACAACAACCTAAAGTTCAATAAAGCATGAGAACCTAACTGGCTAAAATGCACTGACAAATCAACAAATCCAGAAAGTCACCTTGTGCATTACCAGCATTCTTTTTAATGGTATTTACCCCTTACTCTAAAACCTGAAAAAAGGAGATGATGTGGATTACTACTACTACTGATGATGATGAAGATGATAAGGTATTTAAAGAGACTTCATTGAGAACAAATTCTCATTAATACTAATGACTTGTGAGTGTGCTGCAGGACAAGCTGCTGTGCCTTGAAGCTTTATATCACAGATAAGAGCAAAAGAGCAGGATTCACAGAGTACAGTATGGTCTTGGAGAAAGAAAGTTACTTGGAGAAAGAAGGGGGCTTAAAACCTAAGGGGGCTGGCTTTCCAAATGTGTCAGCTACTGCAGGCAAGTCTTTCATTGTTAGCATCGGGTCACTGTTTGATCTCACTCTATTAGGTATGATATTCAAATGGCTGCTCTGGAAGCTATCTTTAATGTGCAGACCGCAGTGTTAATCATGTATTAAGCTAAAGAATCTAAAGCCGAGGAACAGCATCAATTAACTTTTTGCTTCAGATTTAGCAGTTGTTCATAAAGAGACTACCCAAAGCAAACTGAAAGTTGGCATGCTTGTCCATAATGTAGGGCTAGTACTATAGCATAATGCAATAACATTTAACCTATTCAATTTTTAGGTCAAATGAGATCTTAAAAGTAGCACACATTACTGTGTTTACTACAAATTGTTGTATGTTGTGGTATTCAAGGGTTCAGTGAAAATGATTTAATCAATAAGGAAGAAATACAATGTCAAACAACATCTTAGGAGAGGTACATTTTGCTTTATTTAAGTAACCTCTTTTCTTTCCCTGAAACCAAGCACAGGAATAGTAAAGTAAAAATGTAAAATAAATAAATGAATAATATATTTATATTTAAGCTACTTCCAGCTGAGCTGGCATGTATCACATCTGATCTAATGTATATTTAAAACAGACTACCATGATATTTTGTTCTATATGGCACCATATAGAGTGTAAATCCATTCAATACATTCAGTACAGTACATATGTAATGAATTTCTATCTTTTATGTAGTAAATGGAGGTGAAGATATTTTTGGGTACTATACTGTATGTAAAGTGAGATCTTAGATAAATGTTCATCTAGGTAAGAATGTAGCAAGACTGATAGTGTTATGTGAATTCTGTAAAATATGCAGTGTAACAATGTATGGAAATGTTCCTTTCTGCAAAGATATTATCTTCTTCATGGAGATTTCGTAACCTTTTCAAACACTTGTTATGGATTATTGTTTGCACAGATTGAAATTGTTCTACTTGAATGCTTCTTATGTTCATTACAAACATTACTTACATGTGCGGTATTTTCAATTCAATCTTTTTGTGGTTCTCACTGGCATTACCGTTTCACTGCTGTGATGGACGATCGATTTCTTGAGATTCATAACTTTGCAAGTGATATTTAACTTTGGTCCTTTATGCATTTACACGTTCCGGAAGTAACCCAGCTTCCCCTTATGTTTGTATAAAAAAGGTTAGTATTAATTTTGTACTTACTGCTGACGCCAACATAATATTTAAGTTCTGCTTTTATAGTTTTACCTTTTCCATCAGCCATATCTAGAAAATGAAAATAGTTACTCTTGGAAAAATACACATTTCCTTTTGTTCTTTTGGCAGGTGCTTTTATTCAAAGTGACTTACAGTACAGTCGCATCCAGTCAAGATGTACTGTAAACAACTGTAAACATGTGTTGTTCTTGTTCACTGGCCAATACCCTGATCAAGAAATCTATGGTATGACAGACAAATACATATCTTCATTTTTCATTGCAGGTAGTCCTTACATTTTCCCTCTTTAAAGAAAACACTAAAGAGACAAGTTAATTGTCATCATGGGCCCTATTTCTCTTTATTCCAACTAGCCAGATCTGGAATGGGCCTATAGAGTTGTACAATAAAAAGCAAACACACGCTGTGCTAAAAAAGGTTTCTGCCAACATGAATTAACACCCCCCTGGAGCCCTTACCACACTGCCCAGTGCTGGCTCATATTTGGAGAGGTGACTCAATTCAGCAAGAGAGTAGAGGTTCTCTGCAAACCATCTGGAATTGTTGTGCTGACTAAACTATTTGACTAGCGGAAATCAAGGCTTAACCAGATGTACTTGTTAAAATGATAATATACTGTATAGATAAAATAGGAGTAGAAATAGGGAGGTAACAAGAAAAGAAGACAAACCAGAAGAGAGAAATATACAGACAAGTCACCAAATAAAATGTGCAGACAGCAATACATGTTGAAATGGAGTTCAGTATTTTGTGGAAGCTAGTGCCAAAAGACAGAGGGAAAGAAGGATCTCTTTGACATACAACACCTAGTGTACAGTAATTTCAGGCTAACAGGCAAACAGTCACTGACACCTGCCAGATGGTACAGGGGACCTTGAGGGAGGGCCCTTTGGGTATCCATGAGACTGAGGTTTTGTGCCACTGTCTCTTTCCAGAGTACTGCTGCCAAAAGATCTGGTATTAGCTGGTTCACCTCTGTCTACAGTGTATAGTACGTGCAACTGACACCGATTAATAGAGTTAACATTATTGGCATTTTGTTGGCTGAGATTTTTTTTTTCCATTCTGGATGTATTGATTAGTAGTCCTCTAGTCTGCAGTCCCTCACATATGAGCTGGCTTGTCCTGTTTTGAAGCACCATGTAGGATAGTGCACAGATGAAGGGATTGTTCCTGTGTGCAAGTGATACATGTGACTTTTATGGATCATACTGTAATTAGTGCATATTTCTTATGTTTAAAAAAACTGATTTGTATGATAAATAGTAAAGCTATGAATACTTTGTCCACAGAGAGTTTTTTAAAATGAGGATTTTGTTACTGTTGGGTATGTTTATTTATTTTAAATACATGGAAAAATAGCTTCTTTGATATAGCATTTGGTTTGATGTAAACAAAAAGCCAAATGAAAAACCTTTTTGGAAACATACAATTACAAAATGATATAAAAACTGATATAAACTCATAAAACTGATCTGAATTTAACTGAAGTTTTACTGCCTTATAATCTATCCCAAATTAATGTTACAGTGATCAGTAAATAATTCATTAAGACTTATCTGAAAAAAATCATTTTTTTCTTTTAGCCACCGATTTTTTAGATGCACTGGTAGAACAACAGAACATTTCATTTTCAAAGCCTAGAAGGCAATAACTTCACAGGTCATTGCTCAGCCTGTTTGCAGAGCAATTGCATGAATCACATGCTATACACTGTTTCTAAGGGATACATTTAAAGTGTGGGTGTAACATTTTTTGGAAAATATATATAATCTATAGAGTATAAATAATTATATAAATGAAACATATTTGTGATTCAATCCACTTTACTTTTATTTTGGGCTGTAGAATATGAATCCTCCAAACTGGCAGCATGCTTAATTGCCCATAACGTGTTCTGCTTGAAAAAAAGTAATGAAGCCGTCTGTACAATTTTAATTTTCTCTTGTGTTTCTAGAGACATTTTTTACGCCTCTGCAGAGATGTCATGGGGAAAAGAATTCATGCAAATAGTAATAACCCAAGTCTCCCTACCATATAACAGTTGTGATCTTCAAATGAACGATCTAATAGTAGTTACATCTTCTCACAAAATGTTTATATAAGCATAATAACAGTTTTAAAACTGTGTTCTGTGTTTTTAAACTTAGTTGTAGCTGTCAAAATCCCAGTTATATTGCAACAATTTCAATCAAAGAAGATGACCTCGAAGTATACAGTAAGTCAAAATTATAATATGGAAAGACTTTTTGTACGCAATAATGCTGTTCCGAGATATTGTAGTTAATATTGTATAAATATTGTAGTTACAGTATGCTTTTGCAATATTTGGAAACCCCACACATCACGGCTGCAAAAATAAAACAAACAAATGGCAAAATATTATAATGTATTATTGAGAATTAACCTCTCTGAACACTAAAGGGAGTGAAACACTACTTTATTTCTTCAGTATGCTGAGTGAGTCAAAAATACAGGCTTTCACCCCAATCTGTAGCAATTACAACTCAGCTATCTCAAGACTCTCATCTGAATAAGGTCAAATGTGATGTTTATACAGTATGCATTTCAAGTTGCACAGCAGGAGCTGGATTTGTAACCATATTGGGAAAACATAATAATTAGCATCTTCTTTTTCAGGTAGAATAAGGTACAGTCTTTAAATCATACAACAGTTTTGGCTAGGTTTGGAGTATAAACAGATCCCTTGGATTACATTGAGCAAAAGGTTGTACAGCTTTGTCTATAGCAGGGTAAAAAAAGTGCAAACTACAGTACAAGGTTTTTTCCAACTAGATAATACTGTCAGTCCTGTAATAAAAATACAGAACTTGTTAAGTAACTCAGAATGCAAAAATACAGGCACTGTACAGCAAGAATTATTGAAAGCCCATTTACAGTTACCTCAAACTTACCACATCGGATGGGAATGACTATTTCAGTAAGAAAACTTTAATTGATCTCATTAGCCATGAATCTTGTGCCAACAGAACCTCTTTTCCTTGTTACACTTATTTAATGACACTCACCAAAGAAAGTACACTCATTTTGGTATTTTCATGAAAGAAAAACTCTTGCTTAATAATTCATTACATAATTTCCATTTTCCCCAGTCTGAAATGAAGACAGTATCTACAGCATCCTTTTTTCCTGGGCATTCATTACATGCATTGTGGAAATAGATCCCCTCCTTTGCACAAGTGGCAATGCATTGTCCTTTAATATCCTCTGCTGCTGAATGACACGCCTCTCTATTATGTTTCTGTACCTGCCTGAGAGGCTGCTGTGATCACTGCAGATGTCAGGATGTACAACAAGTGGAAAGGGAACAAGACAACATGGCCTGTTACTGCTCCTACAGCACATGGCTCAAAAACTGAAGATACTGTGCAGGACTTACATAATACATTTAGGAAGTTAAAATGACAAGGTTAGTTTTAGAACTTAAATGAAGATGAAGTTACACATACAACAATACAGCTTGTTGCATCCTCTGTGCTCAGAATAACTGCTAGGCATTGCAGCGTGCAGTCCTCCCTGGGCGATGCATAATGAATGTGACAAAAACAAAGGTACACTAAGCATGCAGGATTCCTGCTGTGATCTTCAGCTGTTCCCAGATTCACACTCGATTAATGGATTGGGTGCTGTATTATAAATGCTCGTATTCCTGCTCCTGTTGATACCAATAATACATTCCCAGTGGGACCTTAAATGTGTCTGAAGACTGGAAGTAAAAGACAAGGATCTCTTTACAGACAGGAACAGCTGAAATATATTACAGAACTAACTTGACAAATTAACTCATCTGCAGCATGAAACAGTAATTAATCATCAACTTGTGGCTCCAAAACCCATCATCACACTAAAACATTTACTATATGTAGGCCCTTGAGGTGTCCTTTATTTCTTTTGAAAATTAACTGCTGTTGCTTCTCCACAGATACTAAATTGAATCAAGGAATTCAGCATACTGTAGATAAATGAAATTCAGGAAGAGATGCATCCTTTCTTCCTTGCATTAAAATGCAATGTATGACTTTTAGCTGAAAAAAAAATGTACAATGTAAAGAGGCAGTGACTCAGACACTTAGCTCCAGATATTTCAATGTGTCTTTATGTGACATGCTGGAACGTCCAATTTGCAGAGAAACATACAACGCAATTCACAAAGGTTGTTTGAAGGTGATATTCCTAAGCTTGAATGAAAACCCCATGATTCCTCTCAATGCTTTGTTCTGCCTTGGCTAAAGTACCCAGTATGATTCAATTCAGACATTTACTTTCTCACAGTGGTCTGCTAGACATTAATCAATCAAACTAAATTAATGGAAATATAATCTTCAATATATGCTATATATAGCATACTGTATATACGTTTTTCTTCTTAACATATGCAATACATAAAAATACATGTCCATAACAGTTACATATGTACAGGATATTATTTGTGAGGTGTCCTGTAGTACAAATTCTGTTTTAAAAAATCAGGTACAATATGTTCAAAAACAAATACTGCAACTACAAAAAGGTCTGTTGATAAATGTAGTTCATGAAAACCTTTGTACAGGTCAAAGTCAGTTGACAATTCAGAACTGTTAGTATCAACTGGTGACTTGGCTGCAATTTAAAAGAGACTGCTTGTTAAACACAGGGGTCTTTAGATACTTCTTATTTTACTCATTTCTCTCTCTCATATAACACACATTGCCATTATTTCTTTCCTTTATAATAAAGTGCTTTGCAGATACTGAAAAGGCATTTGTGTCAATGTTTTTTTAGCCCTTTCTCTTGATATCATAATTGATGGGTCTCAACATGTGGATTAAAGCAGATCTGTAACTATTAAGCAGCAACAGTTATCATTATTGATTTTCAAGAAGAAAACATTGATTTTTTCAGTTTACTAGCAAATGCTTACTATCAATGCATGGTTTGCGTGTCTTTCTAAAGCTCGTTTTTTCTTTGAAGTAAAAATGCATATTTTTTAAAGAAATTTGGTCTTACCTGTAAGGATCACACTTTTCTTACCTGCAGTTCTGTAATACATTAAATTAATCATGTTAATGGCACATTAAATGCACACCTTTTGTGTTATCATATCAGAATATTTGTTCTACTTGAGATGCAATCTTAAGGGGTTCTATTCCAGTATGTCCAAGAAAGATATTTTATAGCCAGTCTCCAATGCCCCTTAGTTGATTTCTGAAGTGGCAGGGACTGATCTTACTAAACTGGGCAATGTGTGAAAAACGTTACTTGATTAGGAGGGATAAAAAGTAAGCTAATTAATTGCTGTGGGATACTATGAGTGATAATCCCACATGTTGAGAGATGGCTGGAGTTTGTGTCTCATCTCTGATCACAGCTTGCACTAGATCTTCTTCATAATCCTTTGCATTTTCCAATGGCATGGTGGTTCTTCCTCCCAATCTCCTGACAGCTGCTCAGACAGATCAGGTCCCCCAGTTTCACATGACATGACTGGCTGTACATCAAGAGCTGTACTGATGACATTTCGCATTTGCATAAAATATATTTCCTTTACTCCTCCAATTTAAAAAATGCCTTTTATTCCCCTGAGTCCCTTATCTTTAAAAATAGCCAGCTGTCAGGGATCTCAAACAGGCAGTCTTTCATGTCAGGCTACATGTTTTATCCCAAAAAGTGACAGGAAGTAACTTACACAAGTCACATCTTACTCAGGAATATATAATTGTTTGCCCTTCATGCACAGACAAAACAGTTACAGCAGTTAAGTCCAGCTCAAGTTTTATTTTACATACAGTAAAGTGTATCTCACTGTTAGCAGAAAGCTAACTACTGTACAAAAAAGTGTGTGTTTCATATTTACAGTTAGGAATTTAATGGTCATTTATAGTTGAGCATAGACAAAAATTCATTTGATACTGAAGATTCCGGTGTTTAGAATTTACAGCTGGATGATACTGTATATTTCCATACTTTACACCTATTTGAAGTCAAATTATATGTATTATTTATTATGTACTGTATGTGATATTTTCTTTAAAGAAAGGATATAGCTCTCTGTCACTAAAATGCCTTAAAGACCTACTCCAGTGTCATTTTAGCGGCAGATCTATATCATTTTAGGACATTCTTCTCTCTGCAGCAGCAATCTCTGGCCCTGAAATCCAGCAGGTTTTGTAGTTCACCATCAAATCACCAGTTTCTAAACATACAGAACAATCCCATTGTGATCATTTAAACAGGTGATTTATTGAATTAAGTGATTTAGAGATCATTTAAGACTAAACTCTTAAGCTCTCAATGACCAGAGCTCTCTTACTTGAACAGTTAATTGCTTGATTCATCAATAGCTTACAAGTGTTGCAAATCTTTAAAAACAGGTGCCCTATACAACTACCCAGATTCAAACTCAGCAGGACCAGGTTTGGAGACCACTGCTGTATGGCATTAAGTACTATTATAGTCACCATGTGATTTTCTTAATGGGTATGGATCTGGTAAAGGGCTCTCTAACAGCTTAACTGGTGAACCTTATCTTGGTACAGGCTATTGTTTTAGTCAATGTCTGTCCCTGAGTAAGTCATCAGAATGAGGTTAATAAGAGAATCAAATTTAATCCATCCACCCACTTTCAACAAGCACTTAGTTCAATAAGATCCAGGTTTATCAGCCTCACCTTGTTTAGCCTAATCTTGCAGATAGTGGGCACAAGGCTGGAAACACCCAAGAGTGGCCCCCACTCCATCACACTACACACACATGTATTTATGTACTCTCACACAAATATGGTGTCACGATCGCTACTCCTCCTCTTAAGGGCGCTCCAGCCCTTCCTTGTTCTGCCCCATTACCTGCACCTGTTTCTTATTTCCGTTCCACCTTAAAAGCCAGACGCAGACGTCACTCCTGGTTCCTCATTGAATTCCACCTTGTAAGAGTCCGGGGTCCTGCTGCGTCTGGCTCCGTTATGGTTTAACCTTCTGTTCCTGATTTCCCACCCTGCCGGTCCCGACCCGGTTCATGGTTTTATTCCCTGGATGGATCCCCTCGCCTTGGACTCTACCTTCTGTCTTGGATTACCCGTTTGGATTTTCTCATGGATTGGTCGCCCCGGATTCACTCTCCCTGGACACCTGCACCGCTTGGACACGCCCCCTGTCTCCATACCCTCTCCTGCATGACTTTTTCCCCAGTGTTTCTTCACAATTCCGGATCGTGTTGTCTGCATAGGGCCCGGAAAGAACTGTTCATGACATATGGAGGATAATTTAGAATTGCCAATAAACCTGGGAAGGATGTCTTTTGGCTGTGGGAAGAAACAGACACACCTGGAAAAATACCACTAGGGCATTCGTCAGTATGGGGAAATAGGGAGAGAAACTAACATTTGCTTACAAATATATTATGCATTTGACTGCAAAATATTGACAATGTGATATTTCACCCAATACAGATTTTTCCTCTCTAAAGAAAAACCTACATTTCTTTCCAGTCCTACTAACTTAGTACTGTGTTATTGTAAGGAGCTGGACCATAGCCAGTGTAATCCTTGAGAAACATACAAGAGTAGGACCTGAAATGCCTACATAAACAGTGTTCAAACAGTGGAGAGTATATGATAAGAACTAACATATCAAAGAAACATTTTAATGAAAGCAATTTCCTCTATTGAATACTATTTATCTGTATTTGAGAGGAAAAAGTAATGAAAATGCATTAAGCACCTCACATGAGGAAACAGATGTTTTTGTAAGCCCCTTGGATGATAATATTTCTTTTTGTATATAATATATATATATTATTTTATTAAACATCAAAGAGTTACTGAGATATCCTTGTGAGATCCTAATATTGTATCTTTAGTTGCCTCCAAATTTATTCAAATTAATTAAATTTAGCAAAGGAAATGTCGGTGGACATCAATATTTAAAAAAGAAATCTGGATTAAAATGTAACCAAATGTAAGATAAGGAGTACCTAATATATTAATAGTATGATTATATATCACTTGTATGGGAGCTTTGTAAAATAATACACCTATTTACACCAGCACAACCCAGTAAGAAAAGTAAGAACTACTATACAAGAAATCTAGTAATATATGTTACCAATGTATATTAGACATAGCAGTGGTCAGAATAAATAGCTCAGTGGTTATTCACTAATCACATCAACCCAAGCTGAACATTTAGTAAATATCTGTAGTTTCTGTTTCTTGCCCATTATTCAGTTCAGAATTCAGAGACATGCATTTCCTTTAATGTATTCAAGGTTATGTCCATAGAAATGTCTTGCCTGAAGAAGGCTAACATTCCTGAATGGGTGTGGAGGATTCACGTACATATTTAGCCCAGTATAAGATCAGTTTACAGAGTGGAAAAACTCCAAAGAACGTTTCAACCACATGGACTCTGTTCACCTGTTAGCTGCCATCAAGGAACTGCTGAACCAAGCAGTACTTAATTGCAGTACATTTGCTTGTCGAAGTATTCAACACCTTCCAGTGATTCTTCAGTTTGTTGAATTACAAACGATATACAGTATACATATTTTGGAGCTGGCAAAGTGATGCAGTACTTTCAGTAATGCTTTGAGGTCTTGTGACACTGGCGTGCTACAGTATCTGCATGGAGTTTGTATGTTCTCCCCATGTTGGTTTGGATTTCCTCTGGGTGCTCCAGTTTCTCAGATTATTTTTTTAGAGACATTACACGTACGACAATAATAAAAGCAACAATATTTTATAAAGCTTCTTTTACTACAAGTCATGCAAACTAATGTATAAAGAAATGCACAGTAGTGTTTTATTCTCAATGTCTTTTTGGATGCAACATCCTCTGAATGATACTGTTTGACGGAAAAGTTGCTTTAATTAACTAAAGATTCCCATATACAGTACTAGCAACCATAGCAACCAAATAGTCATGGGGAAAACATTTCACAAGAATACCTTTATTAGCGTTTTACCTTAAAAACAATAATATATATGCGAGATTTCTTCTTCTTTTTATACTAAATATGTTGTTGGAATTGTAACATCATAACAAAAAATAACTATTTGTACACTTTGTTCTTGTAAGTGGGCTTTGAAAACATTTTATGCAATGTTCTCTGGGATCTGTTGAAATAATTCCCCTTTTCTCTCCCTTAGAAACGCAGACCTACACAAGGGTTCATTCTTTTAGAAAAAGGACCTTACATTAATAATATAATACTGAAAGGTACTTGTTCTGCAAATTGCTGAAGTAAACAAAATGTAACTTTCTTACAAAACACTTTTCATTACTGTGTGAAGAAATGAACCGCAGTAAGTGGTTTGATTTTCTTAGACTGTTGACTACTGTAAAATATAGAAATGTCCATCAAAGAACAATTGTACAAACTTTAATAGGAAATATTTGGGGGGGGGGTAGTGGGGTGCACAAGGAGACAAAAAATAAGTAAACTAAAAGTACAGTAAGATAATAGCAATGGTATTATAAAGTACTCTTCTGCAGAAGAAAGAAAAATAGGATAATTACTAAGAAGCTCAGGCAGGAAACAGAAATGGCCATAGGGTCCAATTACTGAGAGTGACAGAGGAGTAGCAGAATGACCTTGTGTTTTGCTGTTGATAATGAGATGTGGTTACTCTTTTTATAGAATTCATCTGGTAGAAGATCACTTTTTTCAGTCCTGTGACTGTGAACAGCATACTTGCATTGTATTGTCGCGTGGAAAGTTTTGAAGGCTGCTTTTCTTTCCACTGATTTCTGACTGATAGAAAGTTAAGGAAGATCAAATCATCTATCCTCACTGATTTTTCTAATAGCTAATTTCTTTATATTTATGTAGAATTGCTTAGATCACCATGCCAAACCAACAGCTGTGTTGCTGGCTTGAATCCAACAAATGTACAGTATCTATCAAATAATTTATATTTCCAGCTTAAAAAACATTAGAAGAAAAGCTCAGTGCAAAGTAATATGTGATTTATATTATCAGTCTTCTTCAGTAAAGATGAGTTAGCTGGAGCTTATTTCCTTGAAACAATTATTTGTTTTAAATCTATATGATAACATATATAATCCTGTCTTTCAAAATATTTGATTATACAAACATAACAGGAAACATTTCAAATACTGATAAAAAGTTAAATAAACTTGAAGGAGGGGGGGTGGGGTGTAGGGGGTGTATATTTCATGTTTTCATATTCATGACTAGATTCAAGCCTTTATGTCACACGAGCTATTTAGAACTGTCAGGAGTCAAGTTTTTTTTATAATAAAGGACAGGTTTCTGGCTGTACTGTAAAATGAAATGAAAACTTGCTTTGGTCTTCACGCATTAATCTCCATCATACGGAGATCATAACTTTTTAATGTACAAAGTATTTATTTGGGATTTAATTACAAACTGAAATCATTTGATTATCATTGATAATCATGTCAGATACAGATACAGATTATGTTGAAAAGCACTAATAATAAAATTACATTATTGATACTTCTATTACCATTGTTAGGAATTACACTGACACCTTCCCACCTACTGTACAGTACCTATACCATTCTCATAGCTCCTTCAGTAGTACCTCTGCACTGATCATCAGTTTGTTTTATAGTAGCAGACAACAGCAATCATTTCAGAACAGCTGGTTGCATCGTTTAAAGCAATAGTGAAGGTGTCTTCATGGCAGTAACTTAACGTACAAACAATTTATTAATGTTAGATAATAAAACCCTCATTAGAAATCAGTTCCTGGCACCAACGTGAATACAGGCAATTATTAAAATTTAAATAACCTCACAACACCGCTGTCAGGGAATACTGAGCTGATCATGGTCACATGGTATCTTTAATCTTCTCTGAACAATTTGGTTGAGGAGAAATAAATTATTAAGTGCTAGCTTAAAAACATATGCTTTCATTATAAACTTACAAACACACAAAGCACAAGAACTACTATTTACAATATGAGTGAGGTAAGAGAGTCCAGTACTGTGCATTCAACCTTCTCTGCTTGATCTCTATTATTGACCACTGTAATACACTCAGAAGTGGACATTAATCTTTATAAGGGTAAACAGGACTGTTTTCATTAGACTAAAATAATCCTCTATCTGTGAGTCTGTCCCTAACATAAATTCATCCAAATAAACAAGAATGACAAACCTTGCCTGGTGAATTTACAAAAGGAAAATGTAAATTGCCACACAAATATCAAAGTACAGATCAGATACTTGAGAGGAGGAATCCAGTGATATTAGACAGGATAATTTTTCTGATAAGTCAAATTGATGGTTCTGTCACCAACTCTCTCTGCTCTGTACTTCACATACTCCTCTCTATCCCAATTTTACTTTTCTTCCTATTCTGTCACACTAGGTACAGCACATGGTTCTATTAGCCACGAACAATTAGGTCATTTCTGATATTTCTGAACATTTTTTGAACATTTTTATTCTGATAAGAGATCCAGCCATGTGATCTGACATCTAACTAGATATCACTGTAGCTGTATGAGCTGGTTTAGCTATGTTTTTAGACATTTTGGTTACTGAATGAGGGTAGTGCCTTGATAAAATAAAGCCACTAATTAATGTGGGGATTTTCCTAATATTCTTTCCCTTTCTCTAATTGGAACTGGAAAAAAAAATAAACAAAGGAAGCAGGAGTGACTGTTGGTAAAGTTAGCACTACAGATTTGAGGAAACCACATTGATTTAAAAGTTCTCCAAAGATATTGCCCTTCCAGTCAGAAAAAAAAGTAAAAAAGTATTTCTAATAAAAGTATTGCAGAAGAAACAGACATATGACCAGAAATCAATACACATTTCAGAAACAAATGAGTTCTTTTGTGGCTGTGATGATCCTTGGATAACAAGATATTTCCGTTACAATGAATCTTTGAAAGGGTCACATGTTGAATAATAGAAAAGGAATGCTTTTTGCAGAAAAGCAGAAAAGAAAAAGCTATTTGCAGAAACATTTTATTGGTAAGTTTTTGAGAACAGAAAGACAATCTCCTTGTACCCTGTGATTGATGCAGTATGGATACAAAGAGAGGACAACTAATTTTTTTCATTAAAAATGACTTCATAGTAATACATTCTGATTATTAGATTTTTTGATTTCCTTCACCCACTTTAGACTTTTCAAATGGCACTCTTACGGGGCTGTTCTGTAAGTAACATTTCTGAACATGCATTACAGTAGGTACTGTACAGTTCCTGTAAGTGAATCTGCAGTGCATTAAGAAATACAAAATGAAAAAATAGCATTGTCTGCGTATTTAATAATTAATTCAAAGAAGAAAGAAGTCCAAGTGCTGTATGAAATCTTTGTTATATTACAGGCTTGTTTCAAGTCTGAACTTCCCCAAAAGTCTGTAATATTTAATAATTGTCCTTTCCTGGAGACAGCTAAATACGGTTTAAGGAGCTAATCTGATCACTGTCTTGCTTGTCATCTCTTAAATGCCAGTATTGCTTAAGCAATGCTGACCCTCAATCCTTTTTGTTTATAGTGATTTTCTATCGGGCAAAACATATGAGCTACCAAAATAGCAAGAGACATTCATGTAATAAAGGTCTATATCATTAACTCAACACAACAACGATTAGCCTAAATCATTAACTCTTTTAACTAGTAAAAACATAGCTGTGATGAAATACAGAAGCTCACAGGAGTTGTTTTTTACCTGTACCTTGTTGCTGTTAATGATGCATTTTACTGCAAAGCTTTATTTATACTTATTCCAATGAAGAACTAGAGAAAAGAAAGGAAAACTGTTGGATGTTCACACACGATAGCATAAAAAGCAGAAACGAAATTTTGTCTTCCTTTTCATACTGTAGCTTAAATTTGATTTAACCCAAAATCTAAAAAAAATAATGTACAACACAGTCGTCACTTGCCTCATACTTCCACAGCCAACTGAGAGCAATTTTCCATTTCATCTTGCAAATAATAATGATTGGTACATTTCAATTAAAGAAATGTAATGGTAGCTGTGTGGGTTTTCAAAGTCTTCTACCGACATTACAGCTTTTAAGAGCCTGATTATCACTACAGGTTATTCTGTTTTACACTCCCCATCTTACCCACGTGATCATGATCAAAGAAAACCAATGGGATGATCAAAAAGCCCTCAGGACAGGAATGCAGACCAAAGGCTTTTTGCTCTGACCACTTCCATTTGATGTGTTTTTAAATCATTGTAAATAAAAATACAGCAAACTTTTGGAAATAGTAATGACCAAACCTGTATGCTTACAACAACAAACCCACAGTGGTTTTAATCACAAATTTACATCTTTCACAAAACACCAAATTACACTATGCTTTACTCGTTTAGTATTTAGTTGTTGAGATCTGTTCACTTTTTTGTGCAACTGATAATATCTCTGAAGAGAATATCTGAAATTATCATGAATTATGCATTATTTATTGGTCTTAAGAGGGCTGCAGTAAACTAAGAAAAATGCAAGCTGTTTTCACCACTTTGGAGAAATGTGTGAAATCACATAATATTTTGCATTGTTTCAGTGCTTCCAGTGCTATATTGTACTGTACTGCCACTATTCTGACAATAAACAAATCTTATATTGATATCCAATCACTCCAAATGTCCTGGATTTCCTCCATTTTCTCAAAGTGAAGTTGACTTTATTGATATATAGAATTTAATTCTGTTTACACATTAAAAGCAATTAACTAGGAAAATGCTAATAAATGTTACTAGTAGAGAAACAGTGCTGATGAATACTTATATGGATATATCAATAACAGCCAGAATGGTCTGTCAGGTATTGATTGGCATTTCATTCTTAATGATAGCCTAGGATGTTGGCCCATGTTTCCGAGCTGTCACAACCTCAATAAATATTAATAGACTTCTAGAATATAACCACGACATTCTCTTTCAGAACTTTTCTGTGTTGAGTGAGGTGCAGTTTGGGATACTGCCCCAAGGGTGCTTTGATTGGATCTAAACCGAGAATGTGGGCTGAGTAATTCACAGTGTCAATGTTGTTGTCTTTGTAGCACATCAAAGCAGGTAGTGAAGTGTTGCCCAAATTGTTGCAATGCATAAATAATTAATTTATGACTTTATTTAGAACGCTTGAACAAGTGCAAGTGCATTAAAACTTTAAGGTTTTGAAGCACTTAAACTAATGATACGGACGTTACTATGAAATATGTTACACAGAATATATGAATAAACATAAATTCATATATTAAGCAGGCATACTTAATAGCAGGGATTTCGTGTTTCATTTTACTTTGTCAAGAAATGCTATGACTAATATCAGATAATTTATTGAGATACTAACTAAACCATACGGTTGTTGTGCTTTAAAATTGTTTCTATTGAAAGTGATTTTTCTACAACAGAAGGATTTCAACCTTTCTTTTGGGTAGGGAACTCTCTCTCAAGAAATGATTTGCAAAAAGGATATCCCAGGTTAAACATTTATTTAAACTAAGGTGGGTAATTATTTTAAATAATTCTTACGTTTTCTTAAATAGGAAAGCATAGAAGCTGATCAGAATATCCACCATCCTCTTTTTAAGAGCATATCCACTGTATTATATTTGGATGCAACTAGATTAATGGTGAAAAGTTGCCCTTCGTTTCTGGGGACTCTGGGGTTCCCAGTATACTGGTTGAAAACTAATGATCTATACAGTAATAATAGAATGAACTTTTACTGATTGACTGTGATGTGAAAAAGATTCCAGATATAGGTCATTAACAAACAAAAGAAATACAATCCTTTGTTCTAGAAACTGTAGGAAAAGTGAATTTTAATGAGCAATTTTACATTCAACTGTTCTTTATTGGGACTACATGGTTTGGCAGTTACTGAAAAGTAATTTGAAATGCAACAGTCTCTCTGCTGTTGACAGGTGGTAAGCAATGAGCAAATCTTTCCTGTGATCACTGTGTCAACTGCTTTTGCCAGGATCTACCAGTGACAGATAAATGCACATACACTATTTATTGCGAACATGTAATCAAAGAGCATTGCTTTATTTTTACAATATGAAAGCATTGCTAAAGTGACATATTGTCTTCACACAGACATTTTATAATCTTTTATAGGTACATTTCTACAGGACAGATTGGATAGGAACTGTATTTTTTATTTTTCTCACTTAAAGGGATGACTGTAATGAAATATAAGAACACTTAACTGATTTCTCTTTGAAAGTACACAAAACATCATTTTAAAGGGCATACAACTTTAAATGTTAACAATAATCATTTTATTTCAATATTAATATTAGTTTCCTGTGCCATTTGTTCTCAATAAACCTGTTCTAGGGGGTTAAGTTGTAATGATTAAGAACTATAACAGTTTCTGGTGTTTTCTTGAATGATTTTATAGGTGACCCTTTATTTGCTATTAAAATGTTAAAAGGATAATAAAAGATAAAGTCCGTCATAAATAAAGTGGGAAACTTTTAGATGTCGACAGGAAAGGCATGATGTATTAAAAATTAATATTTTCCTCAGATGTTTAACATGGAAAGAACAGACAACAGTTGTCAGACTCAACAAACACACTTCTATGCCAGTGCCATTTAATCCATAATCCTGTAATACATACTGGAAGCACTTAAGATATACAAATCACCAGCGTTTGGTGGTACAGTATGCTACCCGTTTTCCTTCTAGTTAAAAAAAAGACAAGATGTTATTCAGAGCCACTGAAAAAACTGTTCTGGCAGTCTCTCAAAACAAGGGTAAAGCCCCTGGATAATGGATAATTTAGCACCTATATATAATAAGAGTGATAAACCTGAGCAAAGTACTCATAGACCAATACATTGTTCTTCCATGACATACACGGTCATGGAAACAATAATTAGAACATAATTCAAAAATCATCTGAATGAAAATTAGATTCTAAGGAATAATTAACATGGATGCCAATAAGGTACATCTTGCTTAACTAACTTGTTAACAAGAAAGAGCAGATTGGATTTCTGGATGATAACAGAGCATATGGTATGGTATTTTTTTCATTTTTAGAAGGCTTCTGATAAAGTTCCTCAAAAAAGATGAATGCTTAAATTGTGGCCATTAGGC
This sequence comes from Lepisosteus platostomus, assembly GCF_059453375.1. Taxonomy (NCBI): domain Eukaryota; kingdom Metazoa; phylum Chordata; class Actinopteri; order Semionotiformes; family Lepisosteidae; genus Lepisosteus; species Lepisosteus platostomus. The sequence goes on from NC_142616.1 coordinate 22,691,233, forward strand.
AATCGCTAAAGGAAATAAAATGTTTGTTCTCCACAAATTCCTACTGTTTATAATCATTAAAAATATGAACTCTGTTATGTCATTAAAAAACAAATGGAATGAAACATGTGAACAGTTATTGTAAATATCTCACGTTTTATGTTGCAGTACTTAATGGAGTTTGTAACAAAAGTTCGGGAGGGATGACAGCAACCAAGTTCACTCAGATTCAGCTGTCAGTAATTTGCAATCACTCCCGATGTCATTTCCTCTCCTTAAACACTATAAATACCTTCTCTCCCTCACATACAGTACATCTTTCACATCCCACATCCACCCCACCTCTGCAGCTGCCACTTGGTCACTCCTCACTCTACATGATGGTCCTGGCCTCCTCGTCCTCTGGCCAGGAGGTTGGCCTTCAGCCAAGTGGATTAAGCTCCATAATCCTAAAGGACACTTTATTTGCTTTATTGTTATTCCTAGTGAAGTAGCATTTAATTTAATTCCCATCGGTTTCAAGGCAGTTACACAAAGATGTTCCAAAAACAGCTGGATAGGTTTAAGCAAAGTTTTAAAAAAGATAAGGATTAAATTCAAAATATATATTAAGTTGACAACAGTCAATTAAGTCTGAAAGATGATCTTTGCCTTTATTTTATCTAAACAAGAGAACAAAGCATAGTCTGCCATTTTTCAATATCACAAAGGCAAATAAAAATGGAATACAATGTATCTCCTCATCTTGAGAGAATTAATTCCTATCTACTAAAAATGCTTCAACTGTGTTAATAAAATTGTGGCATTACAGGTCTCAAACAGAGGGGTTTGAAAATCAATGCCTTAGAACCCTGGTGGTCCTATTTTTTATATAAGTAGTCATCATTTGACTAATACATCCCTGCTGAGAATGTTTGACACGCTGTTGAGAATATTTTAATAGAAGCATATCCAAGCTATGAAAGAAGTAACATTTTCTACTGGTTTGATTGCTTTTTTTTCCATCGACACACTTAAGGAATAACAAGAATGCAGTTATGTAGATCTGCAATAATAATGTCAGTCGATTCATTTTTCCGTCCTTGATGATAAGCACACAAGTTACATATCAAACAAAAAGCATCTTTTATTTCTTTACAAATATTGCTTTGCAATCGGCAGCAGATTTATATACTGTATTTAAGCAGTTTGCCATTTTCCATTTGCAATCTGAATGATTAATGCTTGCCTTTCGACAAAGACTGAATATATCAAAGATCACGTGGGTGAACCGATTGTCTGAATGTCAGCATCCTGGTCATAACTGCGAATATTAAAATAATAAACACAATCTATAGATTTTCCTGTACTTTATGCAAGAAAACAAATTGGATTTAGTTCACACAAGAGGAACACAAAAAGCAGAAGACAAAATATAGAAATCTGAACAGCAATGTTCTTATTATGCATGCAATGTATTATACATCGAAAGTGTGTTAAAATATGACAGGCCCATAGCAGCTGTAGAGTTTTTAAATACAGGTATGTATTTGTATTTTATTGGTGGAAGTACATGACGTTTATCTAATCTTCTGTCCCAGTGTAAAAAAGTAAGTTCTTCACACCAGCTACCTGGCCTTATGTCTTATGACCTGTGACCCGAAAGACAGCGAGCAAATCCTGTATTGCACGTCAGATGTGTATTGCACACCTTTAACATGTAAACTCTATTTTATGGATAGGGTTTGCCACTGAAAAACTGGCTAGGAACTCTCAGACGATGGAAATCACTAGTAAAAGATAAAGCAAATCATGCAAATTGTTGTTTTAATACAATTTTGTCCTCCAAAATGTGTCATGACATACTGTTAAGTGGGTTAAAGCTATTACATTCATTTGTTTTTGCCTCATTCATAGAAAATATACTGTACAGTACTTTGTTTTTGTTTTGAGATGAGTAGAAACATACAGTACTTACTGTTCCTGACTTTGTTCTTACAAGACCTCTCAGGCTGACAGGGAAATCTGCCCTGTGTACACCAAGATAGGTTTAACCCAGATAGATGGGCCTGCTACTAGTTTGGCAGGCTCATGCAGATGTCTGCTAATGTCAGAGCTAAGAAGCAGAGAAATGAAAGACCACTTCGGCCCTAGACATTTTCAACTTCACTCAGCACATGAAGAGAAATCACCTGGATTCTGGGTCATGGTTTTGGCCTAATTCTTCACATTGGCAGAGTCTCACAGAAGCCTGAAGATACTGACACTTGAGAGTGAACTACCGTATGTAATCATTGTGAATACATCAGAAGGAAAAAATTAAAGAACATACTGTAAGTCAGTTAGTTCTTTATTTTAGGTAACATAATAAGTCTTGCAATTAAAACACTATCACAAACTGCAAAACAAAGACAAGATATAGTGTACTCTCTTATATACAGTATATGCTTTTTTCTGTTTAAACAATGATTATACTGAGTTTATTGATGTAGAAACTTTGGGAACCCACGCATTCTGATCTTGACTTCTGAAATATACAGATCATAATTATGCCTTTTTGAACTGATCTTCTAACATTAAGTAAAGTTGTTAGTTTGACTTTCTTGAAAGGTTATTTCAGCTTAGAGAAAGACTTGCACACATACAGTACAGTAGATGAAAATATATTTCTGTTATTTTCCCTTTAAATATTTAGAGCAAGAGTCACTCTGGATATCTGATGCTCTGATGGAACATTTTCATGCACAATACAGTCCCAGTAACTGATTATTGCTAGGATTTGTTATACAAATCTCATGATGAATCATTCTACCATAAGCCTATTTGTTACATGAGAGAGCAACACTAAACTTCCTTAAATTTTATTTTTCATTTTTAATTGTTCACACTTTGGCACTTAAAAAGTAGAATCATTATTGGTACAGTATAAAGTGCATTTTGAAACTTTTGACATTATAAGACAAGTGGAAAAGTGAAAGTGAAAGTTCACATAAAACTGGGAAATGAAGGTAAGCTTATACAAAGGACTACCCTGGCAAAGGAGAAAGCTTCTTTCAAGAAACAGCTGGATTAGATCGTTGCATCAGTTAGCTTCTAGAAACTATGGGCCAGGAAGCCTCACCTCATTTGTAACTGTTCTTACTGTATGCTCTAGTGAATCTGTTAATAGACACACAACTCTGTTGATTAAGATGCCAATATTTGATGTTCATCATCATATGGTTCGTGAGCAGTAGTTAAAATCTTCCATGGCTTTTTGTAGGTGCATGTCAATTCATAGATTACTCTTTGAAAGGAACCACTGGGACTTTTTGAAGCACTGTATTTTCTACTTTCGAGGACATAGGAATATAAAATGTCATCCAACTTTCCTTTTGGATTAGCAGTGGTGGTTGGGCATTTCCCGTAATGTAATAAAAGCTTAACCTAAGAATACTTTTGCTGTACATGGTTCATTTTGAATGAATGACACATTGTCTCTGAAATTACAAATACTATAGGAGCTCCTTAAGTGGCTCGGCCATTTCAGGTACTTGTCCATATACATGGTAAGCTCCAGGTTCCAGGGTTTGAACTGGAGTCATGTCACTAGGCAACTGGACTGGTAACATGTAACACCATGTTACAGAAAGCCCTGTTAAAATAACTAGTTTTCCATACGTGTTGAAATATTGCCTAAAAATTGTCCACCCTGAAACAAGTTACCAAAACAGACACATGAAAGTGCTCAATGCAGTCTATTCATTGCAGAGGAAACAAAATAACACTGTTCAATCCTTCTTGCAGGCACAACTGTACTCTCCTTGGCATTCATCATTTCTAATGCAGCGCCGATCAGTATTCAGGGCTGCCGCCTGCGTCACAGTACCTGACTCTAAATAAGCTGAGAAAGCGTTAGCCACTAAACCCTGCCTCATCCCTCTGTGTCTCTGCAGCCCAAGGTCGTTAATCATATTAGAGGAAAAATTGTGGTTTGTTTCAGAGACAACTCTGTTATTAGTCTATGGCTCAATATCTCTGTTCTGGGCTTTGTAATAATTCAACTTGATAATGCAGAAAAGGAAGGCTTGAGATGAGTGTCCTGTGCAATAAGAGACAAACTGAAATCCAAGTAGCTTTGGTGATGTTGCCTAATGAATTTTGCACAGTACTTAACTATACAATGGCAACTATAAAAATGCTGAGCATCCACAGGCATAAATTATATGATGGCTAAGTTTACAGAATGTTTTTTTTTTTTGGCTTTGTAAATTATGTAGTAGGGATGCCATAAATTGCAAGGAAAGCAATACATGTCTTACAAGGAGATTTGCAGCCAGTCACAAGAGAATATAAACCTAAAGAACTGTGTAAAAACTGAACAAATGAAAGCAGGCCTGTTTCGATCGCTTTGTTCAGGGCACACAGAAGCAACTGGAGTTTCATTAATGTAAGATGAAACATTTGTTGTCTTGCTTCATATTGCTTCAATAGTTCAAATTAGGTCATTAGCGAATCTTTTTATTATTTAACATGCCAATAAATATTTGTTATGTTATTTGCATTTCATTTAAATAATCAGAAAAGTGATTTGATTAGAAATGAATCTTTTTGAGGGAGGTGAAGACATAGAGCTACATAAAAAGGTAAGTTAAGCAGTTCAGGTTTCTAATATTTTGATAATATTTGTGATTGTGCTAAAATAATTACATGCTTTGATAGAAAAATGTAATACTACAGCAGAGTCAGAGGTTCTTAGCAGAGGTGCATTAGAAGAATACTTGTCTGACTGCGGTTTAAAGTGGAGAATCAAAATTTGATAAATAATGCAACATAACACTGTCAAAAAGCATACAGCAGATGTTCCAGTATTTTTTGTTTGAAGAAATACTTTTTTTGTACTTTTTAGTGTATTTTTCTCATTCCCAGTGACTTGGCTCTGTTTCACATTACACATACTGTATGGAGTCATCCATGCTTTTTTCATTTTTTTTTTAATTTGGGCTCCATATGTACAGTATCACTCCTCTATCAAATAATATATATGGAGTCTTACCAGTTCTGCTTAACTTCCCAAATTATGCTAAGAAATACCCATATTCAAGATAAGATCTCAGTACTGTTATGATTATGGAGAGGTATTTTAGTGTTGTCACTGCAGAAATATGAAAAGTATGGGGAATTAAAAAGAAAAGCTCTTCTGGATTGACAGCCAAACAAGGGCTTGCTTATTGTAATTTTACTGCCTCACACATGAGTTCAGATAACTGTGATTTGAATGGACTGACAGGAGTATTTAAAATAGATCTTTATTATTACTTCAACCTGTGTGGTTGAGGGCACAGCAGCATGGCTGTAAGGATGAGGTAAGGAAAAACCCCAGTTAAGTGGAGTGAGACAAGAAGCTGCTGGCAAGGTGATGTTGGGATGGAGGTGGGTGTGCACAGTGACAATGGCTGGGAATATGTGTCACAACGCTGATAGTGTGAATGGAAGTGGGTGAAGTTACAGGAGGGTTACCCTTCTACTAAATTTGTCTCCTAAAATGTATTACAAACTCCATTTCAGTAACATAGACAATCCCAATTAAGATAAAATGATAGAAGTCATTAAATTCGATTTTTGACTAATGGCTTAACCCATTTGACTGAGGGATCTGCCATGGAACAAGACTTCTGGAAACCCCAAAACAGGTGGGACCCCATAACACCAATGCAAAATTCCTGAGATTCTTTTTTCAACTTAGTCAAGGTTAACCTCATGTACTGTACAGTATATCTGAAGTTCTCCGGGCATCGGAATTTAAAATGTTCCCCAGACCAAAAAGTATAATTGGGAAACAATCAAGACAATTGAGATAAGCTCATGCAAGAGAATGAGATTCAAGAATGCTTGGATACAACATTTATTCTGACCGACTCAGTTTTGGGATACAATTACCACGCGGTGCACCATGCCACCCAGGGAGTTTTGAAAAAAAAATCAGATAGGAGCAAAAAAGCACTTGTCCTAATCCTGAATTAGGACTGAAGATCCAGTGCTGAGCTTAATAATTGTCTACGTAGTGTGTGAATGCTAACCCTAACCCAACCTGCGGTGTTGAAAGAGCATTTCCCCGATCTATATGTGAACTTTTCTGGGCATCGGCTTTTGACATGTTCCCCAAACCAAAAGTATGCATAGGAAAGAATCAAGACAATTGATAAAAGCTCTTGTAAGAGAATGAGATGCAATAAAGCTTGGTTACAACTTTTGATCTGACCCACTCAGTTTTGGGATACAATTTCGGCGGGGAACACTGCGCCATCCAGGTCCCAGGAAGTTTCAGGGAAAAAAAATCAGATAGGAGCAAAAAAACACTTGAATTGTGTCCCAAAATCCAGTGGTGTGCTTAAAAATGGTCTCAGTAGTGTGTGAATGCTAACCCAACCCTACTTGGGAAGCATTTCCGCGATCTACGGTACAATTAGTAGGATTTGAAAGTAAAATCTAAATCTTATCAGGTGGTCCAGGAGGCTGTACTCATTTGAAATGAGTGAGAAAGAAAATGCTTGGCAATGAAGCTTGCTTTTCAAATAGAACTTCATGGAGGTGATGGGGGAACCAGTGGTGAACAACAGTTTTCTGGTTCTCACTGTTGAATAGATAATCGATCCGAATGGCTTCTTAATTTAGAATGTTGTCTGGGTTAATAAGTGAGTCTAATGAACTTTGTCCAGTGAAAAGTAAGCAACTAATGAGTGTCCAACAAATTGATTAAAATGATTGCAATGTGTCTCTCTCGGCTCACTTGCATCAGTTTATGAAGGAGTGTAGCCTCTATTGGGCTAAAAACTCTTGATACATGTTTGATTTTTCATGTAACCTGAACCATTCTTTTGCTCTTATTCATAAGTGGAAGGTGAATTCCATTTTCTGAGCAGACAGGTGGAACCAAAACATTATCTTTATCGTACTCCTCCGGGCAGATTGATATGACCACATATTCTGTCTTGCTATGGTGTGGTGTCACTTCTACCACTTTGCACTTACAGTAACTATTAGCAATGAAAGCTGGTTTCTTTGTATTATATAGCTCTTTTTTCAGGGTAACTTTATAGTAATACATTACATACAATATTTTTTATTGTTTTTTTTAGTCTATTGGGACTAGTGTGCTTATTTTTCACCCAGCTTATCTCGTTCTTTAGGAACTCATTTTGGCAATATTTACCTAAACTCAAGCTTAAAGTTAAACTTAAGCAAACACTCATTATCTCAGGAATTATAAGGAAATTACGTGATTTAAACTTAAAGATCAACTCAATACTGTTCATACAATGGAAAATCATCTCAAAATACATAATGGAGATAATATTATGCACCCAATGAGTTATTGATGTAAAACCCCACTGCTGTGTTTTCATTGTGCATCAGTGCATTATTTGATTCTTGTTCTAATGAAAGGATTAACACGTGGAAATTCTATTGAGCATAGTTATTTTTTCTCACTACATTTAGAACAATGTACAGTAACTGCAGTACCATTTTGTTCCTCAGATGTGAGGCATAAAGGAAAAATAATTTGGTGTTTTGAACATTTTTGTTATGGGATCTAATTGTACTTATTAAAACATAAAATAAACTAAAAAGGGAGACTGAGTTTCTCATATTTGTTCTAGATAACAGTTATGGGAATGAACTGAGACTAAGCTATTGTATGTAAATGAGATGTCACATGTATGATTGTGAAGTTCAAAGGGGAGCCAGTTTAAATGTTTTGAACAGGAAAGTATATAAAAGGTCAATCTATTCAGGGAATTAGCTACATTGAAAGGCCAAATGTTAATAAGTATGTCATTTTTGCAGAAGCAGGTTATAGGAGGTTTCATGTAACGCAGAATTACAAATCCCACATGCACTTTACAGTGAACTAAACCTCTGACAATCCATTATATTATTCATTAATTCACATTTAAAATACAACGTTTATTTCTAAATAAACACGTCTTTTTCTTAGATTTATTTTACGTTTATGTTTTTTTTTGGCAAAATCAATAATTGCATTATCATTTTATTAAAATATTGTTTTCTTATATAGTCACAAAGAATGTTTATTAAGATTTTTACCATAAAAGGTAATCAAGAGAAGTTTGATGGTGAAGATCATTTAAAACTGCTAATGATGTGTAATAGACATTATTAATGCTCACCATAATGACTTTATGAACATACACACCACATTTCATGAAGATAGGGGACAGGTTTTATGAACAAAAAAAAATGTGTTCTGAAATTAATTTCATTTCCATTTATATTAATGCTAATTACCCAAAAGGGTTTAATCTCTCCTTCACACAGGGACATAAAAGGCAGCACTGTGCTGTAATTCAGAAATGCATTGACTTCTTTACACTCTTTGCTTCACAACGTGTTACGTGGCCCTGACCTAAGCTGAGCTTTATTCTTAGACCTTTTTAAGGACTGCAAAACATCTAGTGTAAAGTTCTTTTATAGACTCCTCAAAACCAGTCTGAACACTGCAAATTATGAATATAAAATATGTGAGAAATGGTTAGATTCCACATTGCAGGGGTCACATTAATAAATTAGTTGTTCTCAACTGATGGTGTCTTTAGGGCATTCTTGTGAAACCGATATAATTTGTTAGAATAGCTAGCTTGGATATCTACAGTAGTTACTTGATTTAAAATGAATGTCTCTATTTCATTTAATATGTAGTATATACAGTGCATATACAGTATCCAATCAATTTGGGATTGCTAGTTGTGTCTTAATGTCTCATCTTACAGTATCATTCCTGGTGCCCACATGGATGAGGAGAGGAAGACAATCATCCACAACACCCCCACGTATTATGCCATTGATCTTCTGACACGCATACAAGCTGTGCACTGAACTACGGGGGATTCAGCTCTGACTGGAGGAGAGGAACATTCTATGCTAACATCACTATTAATCATTTTTAATATATAAATGTTTTTTTTTCTAAAAAAAAGTGCCAGAAAATAATATCATCTTTAAACAAACATTATTGGATACATAGTTTTGGAAAGATGCACATTTGGTGATGATAAATCAATGTAATAAATTGTAATTTACATGTTAAGCACTCTATAAAACTCACTATTTCTAGAGCCTAAGCAAGCACATCAGGTCTATCCTGAAACTTCTTAAAGTTATTCCTAAATTAAATATTAAAATTCTAATCTAAGGAAAATTAATTTCAGTATTTCAGACATGATTTCAGAAAATAGTTATAGAAACCATTTGCTGTTCATAATCTTTGTCAGAATATGAAAGTATTTTATCTCATTACAGCAGTGCTGCAACGCCAAGGAACAAAATAATCACACAACAATGAACAAGCTCTAAATTATTAATATGAAATTAAAGTAAATGGGTAATGTGATTACACATGCCCTGGCAAAATCTTTTTTTCTTTTAGTCAAGAAAAAAAAAAGCACTGGCTGTAGAGTGTGTGTTCAGTAGTTTTTCATGCATTTGTGTATTGATTTGATTAATTGCTCTTCATTCCTCATTTGATATATTCATTGTAAAGATGACTACTGCAGTGAAAAAGGATTCGTAGAAAGACTTCAGAATTTATTAACTTCAAAAAATGTTGTGGAAAATTAAAAAAAATGAAAATGTTTTTAGTGTTCTATCAGAGTATGCATATTCATGATAATGTTTTACTGCAGTATTTGCTGTTCTTACTAATACTTTTTTTTCTTCAAGAACGGACAAAAAGAAAAAAAAGGAAGATGTGGTTTACTGACGTCAATAAGTAATAGACTGTGGGATCCACAGTAAAATTAATATTAATTTAGCTGTACGCATCTTTCATAATCAGAATATAGAAGTAGTATATGTCTATTGGTCAGTGTACTCCCATGTTCTACAAACAGGAAAGATATAACCTTTATTCTTTATATTCTTTAAAAATAAGACACTGTAAAGTTCTGTACAATCTGAAAACCCCAAAAAGCTTGCAGTGTCCCCTCAGATAACATTGCAAAGTAATCACGTCTCTTCAGGTTTATAAGACGTTCTGAGCATACTTCTTCTCAAAAAGGTTTTGCTGTGCTTTTACTTTTCAGTACAGGATAACTAAGGATCCTGAGTTTAGTAACAGATATTTAAGATATTCAAGAAGTGGAACATCTTGGGTGTGTCTTAGCCAAAAGGGCTTTCAAAGACAGTTCATAATGATCATGTGTTTTTTATGGTAGCAACTATGTGAGCATTCACATCTCACCCTTCTACCATCTTACATTTACAACTGTTATCATTTCATTCTTTTCAGGAGGTTATTCCACTTGCTTTGTAATAAGAATAACACAAGCATTAAGCTCCCTACAGTACATTACTCAAAAGCCATGGTCAAATCTGTTTTTCTCATGCTTTTGCAAACATCCTTCTGTGTACCTGTCATCTTTGGGATTTGCACTTCTCTGATTGCATTTCATTCCTGCTTTCCTGCTCACTTTTGAAAGCTGCATAGGTGCCAAAGGTGTCTTCTTTGGTTAAGAGTGTACATGAATCCAATAAAATTCAAGGTTTTGCTGATGTTTGTTGGGGTTTATAAAATACAGAAAAAATGTTCAGAAAATAGCAGTGATGCAATTCAAATGACAAATCCTTCTGTATAACTGCATTAGCAATTCAAAATAACTTGTCCAAGATTAAGTTCAACGTAAAGTATGTAACACCAGAACTAATCCTTTAACTCTGCAAATATTTTAATAATAATTTCCAAATGTTAATATACACACAGAAACAGTCATTATAAGGATTATTTTTGAAACATTTTATATTCATATGTTATGCCTAAATTGATCATAAATGAAGAGTCAATTACTCATTTAATGCAAATACAAGATTCCCAATTGTTACGACCCCAAGTGTCTAGGGGTAAAGGGGTGTAACATTTAGGATAATTCTTTTGGAAGCAGGTGGGTTTTGGTGAGGGACTAGGAAGCGTGATAAGGGTAAGGAAATAGAGTGGTGCCAAAGAAAAGAAAATAACAAACAAAATGGAGCTGGCTAGGACAGTGAGGGAAAGCTAATCTGACTACAAAAGAAAACCCGAAACACACGGTCTTCTGTGTCTTCAACACCCTAGCTAACCTGCACTGACTACCCAAAACCATACAAGACAAATGGCACTCACCCGTACTAAACTAGTGTACTAATACAAAATCAACTTAGTGTGTAAAGTGTACCCAACAACCTAAACTAACCTTATATACAAAAGTTCACACAAAAACACAAGTGAACCAGGAATACAAATAAGGGAAAACAAGAGTACAAAAGAACACAACAGTTGAACATGTAACACTGGGGCAAGGTAATGGCAAAACAAGGATGAACACACAAACAAACGAAAGTACAAAGAAACTAACAAAAAACCAACAAAACAACAAAGCCGAAGCTAGACGAAAATACACACACACAAAGCAAAACAAACCAACAAACGAAGCCGAAACAATAACCAGAAGCAAAGCGATAACCAAAACCAAACGGGACCGAAGTCAAACAAAAGGCCTCTCCTTGCTGAAAACCTCCATGTTATATGCTGAATAAGATGTGTTCTGATTGGCTGAGAGCTAATTGATGATGATGTCATACTGAAAGTGTGGTGTAATGGTGGGCCAATGGGGAAGGGAGAAAAATCAAGGGTCAGCAGTGTGGACATAACAGAAAAAACACACACACAGAACACACACTGGGACGTAACACCAATAAAAATGGCCAATATTAATTCTGTAAGTGCAAAAGTACTACCTCCATCCTTTGCAAATGCTATATTATGAGTAGTAATATGATATTGTGTTGTCTTTCCATTTTAAAGAATTTAGGAGAAAAGTGTACACCTGTACTATTTTGTTTACAAACGTTTTGCAGAAACCCTTTTGTGTAGTGAAAATTCTATAAAAGAAAAAACTATTTCCATTATTCCTCTTCGAAGGTATCATCACTTTGTCGTGGTGAGGAGGCGGCGTGCTCAAAGGATCTAAACAGCATTGGCGGCGGGAGCTGAAGCCCCTGACAGGGACATTCAAGTCAGAGAGGTCTTCAGTGATGGGCCTGATGAAGAGTGGTACACCCTGATCCCCCGGGTTGGGAGTCTGTCAAAGGGTTAACGCCCCTATATCATAAAACAACTGGGCAAATGGGGCTTGCCAACCTTGGTTGGTAACTCATCTAAGGGAAGCAAAACTCTGACTTCACTTCTGGGTAAGGCTCCAGGAGTCAACTCCGAGGAAAATTCCAAAGTCGGAGTCCCTAAGGCAGTCTGATGTTGACTTTAACTTCATTTTGGCAACTCTGGTTGCAATGTTTCTGGTGCCAAATTGTATTGGCGTCCGCAGACCCTTTGGATCCATCAGTTGCGTGGATAGAGGGGTCCTGCTGTGTGGGCAATGGCTGTTCCCCCATATAACCCTGCCCAGGCTTTGCGCCCTGGAGAGGACATTCCAGCTTCGACTTATAGCGTCAGTCAACACGGGAAGCAGCAGTTTACCAGTTATAAGCCACATGCTAGACTGGTGTAGATCATGGCACCAGGGGTTGTTTCCGACAGTGGGAGGGATCCTCAAGTCCCACTGCACAGCTACTGCCTGCCTTAAGCTGGGTAGCTCCTAGTCAATCAGGTGCTGTCCTGCCACAGTCTGTCTTCTTTATTGTGGATTAGGGATCAACCCCACAAGCAGACTGTAAACACTGCACCAGGCAAGAAAAGTACCAAAAGAAATCCAAACCATTCTGACAATGATGACTGGCCTCTCTGAAAATCTCTGTGACATTGGTGACATCCAAAAAACAGCCATGATCAACGATGAACTATAGAGACTCCATGTTGAGTCTTCAGGAAACACGTTTTGCAGGCTCTGGCAAGTTGAGAGAGGAGGACTACACCTTCTTCTGTTAAGAAAAAGGCCCCGACGATGCCAGGGAATATGAAGTGGGTGTTGCAGTGAAGAACTCATTGCTGAAGATGGTTATACCAGCTGACAATGGTTCTGAATGATTGCTTACATTTCGTCTCAACACCACTGAAGGCCCAGTAACCCTTGTTAGCGTCTATGCCCCTACTCTGTACTCCACATCTGAGACCAAGAATGAGTTCTACAATAACCCTGATGCGCTCATCAGGAATATGCCCATTCAGGAACAGCTTAGGAGACATCAATGCCAGAGTGGGTGCAGATCATGACACATGGCTTTGCTGTTTAGGTCATTATGGAATAGGTATGATAAACGAAAATGGTCAGTGGCAACTGGAGCTCTGTTCCTATCATGTCCTCTGTGTGACCAATTACTTTTTCCAGACCAAACCCCAGCACAAGGTTTCATGGAGACATCTTCGATCGAAGCACTGGCACCAGCTAGACTTGATCATCGTCAGACGCTCATCCCTCAGGTTTGTGCTCCTTACTCGCTCATACCATAGCGCTGACTGTGACACTGATCATTCGCTAGTATGCTGCAAGTTCAGGATGCAGCCTAAGAACATCCATCACTCCAAACCAGAGGGAAAACCCCGCCTCAACATCAACAAGATGCAAGATCCTGAAAACGTAGTCCAGTTTGCAAAGTCTATGGATGAAGCTCTGAAAGTCACTCAAAATGGTGATTCTGTCACTGACATAGTGGCAAGTAGATGGAGAGATGGGTTGAACATTAATCTGAGCTTTACTCTAGAGAGAATACTGTCATCAGTTCAGCACTTGATGCCATAGAGTGCCAGCCCATTATGAGTGAACTAGATGCAGAGCCAAAGCTAGAAGAACTCAAGGCCATTGACAGCTTGGCTTCTGGTAAAGCTCCAGGCAATGACGGGATTCCCCCAGATCTCATCAAGCGCTGCAAAGGCACACTACTGCATCCTCTATATGATGTCCTATGTCAGTGCTGTAGAGAAGGACATGGGACAGGACATGAGAGATGCAAATATTGTCACCCTTTTCAAAACCAAGGGAGACAGAAGTGACTGCAACAATTATAGGGGCATCTCCCTCCTGAGCATTGTTGGCAAGCTCTTTGCAGGTGTCATCCTTGTCCAACTCCAAAAGTTGGCTGAGCGTGTCTAGCCCAAGTCACAGTGTGTCTTTCGTGCTAAAAGATCCGCAGTGGACATGATCTTCTCCCTCCTTCAGCTTCAAGAGAAGTGCAGGGAACAACACCAGCCACTATATGTTGCCTTCATCGACTTCACCAAGGCATTTGATCTGGTCAGCACAGATGGCCTCTTTTAAATCCTTCTGAAGATAGGATGCCTACCGAAGCTACATATCATGATCAAATCTTTCCATGAGAACATGAAGGGCACAGTCCAGTGTGACACCAGTTCATCTGAAAGCTTTGACATCTGCAGTGGAGTCAAGCAAGGGTGCGTTCTGGCCCCAACACTCTTTTCTCTTCTCTGTGCTTCTGAAGCATGCCTTGGGTTCGTCAACTGAGTCCATATAACTCCACACCAGATCAAATGGTTGGCTGTTCAATTTGGCATGTCGCCTCTCTCAGGCCTGCACAAACTTTGGACTGACCATTAGCCTAAAAAAGACGAAGGTTCTGTGTCAGGAAGTGGAAACATTTCCTGCCATTATAATCGACAACTACGAACTGGAAGTCATCCATCAGTTTACTGTATGTACCTGAGGTCCACTATCAGTGACAACCTCTCCTTGGATGCTGAAATCAGCAAACGCATCAGAGAAAGCTGCAACCACTCTTGCTCAGCTTAGTACTCACTGTCGAGACCAAGACAGCAGTGTACAATGCGTGCGTCATCAACACACTTCTCTATGGCAGCGAGGCCTGGACAACATATGCAAAGCAAGAGAAGAAACTGAATAACTTCCATCTGTGTTGCCTCCGTCGCATCCTCGGGATCTCTTGGCGGGACGAAGTTCCGAACAGTGAGGTCCTTTCGCATGCTGACCTCCCCACCATGTTCATGCTGCTCAGACAATGGAGGCAACGCTGGCTCGGCCTTGTGCACTGGATGGAGGATGGACAAATGCCCAAACATATCCTTTATGGCAAAATTGCATCCAGTAAGAGGACTGTTGGGCTCCCGCAACTGCGCTTCAAGGATTTCTTCAACCAAGACATGAGAGCGCTAGAAATTGACACTGTGTGCTGGGAGTACATTACAGGTGATTGCGTCAGATGGAGAGGTGTTCTTCAGCGTCAGCTTAAGATAGGAGAAGAAAAGATCCTCAGGCAGGCCGAAGAAAGAAATCATCGAAAGGAGCATCGTACCACCAGGTACACGGAGACTGCCCACAGATGCAGCCACTGCAACAGAGACTGTCACTCCCGCATTGGCCTCAACAGCCAGCTGTTCCAGTTGCAGAGTGACCAATAACTAGGGCGCAACACCCATGGTCGACCCCAACCGGCGGAGGCTTATATTTCCATTGTTTCTTAAGGGCACAAATTACAGTTTCGGTCTATTACAATCCATTCCGGTCCCCAAAAATGTCACCTCTACTTTTACCCTTTTTATAACCAAAAATGACAATAAAAAAAACTATAACTAACATTCATACTGCGGTTTGTGTTTTTCGTAAATAAATAATAAAAGACATCATCAATCATACCTAAGTACAGTACTGTACACTAACCATTTCATTTTCTTTTACTGAAATTACACCCACACTCACAATTTTCATTTTCTTAACACCTTTAGGGTACATGATGAAGTTTAAACCACAAAGAGTGCACACAACAGCAAATAAGGCATGAAGCAAGACGCAGTGGACTGTATCACTCTTGTCTGTCGTGCCGCTCAATAAGCTCTGTGTTAGCGCTCACCCATACTAGTTAGTGGAACATGGTGCATACACTCGATTTGAAATGAGTCGTATGACGCCTTCCTCTTTACTCTCTACATTTAGCAGAGGTTTAGAAATTTTACTTCATATTACTTCTTTATAGTTTCGAAGTTGGATTTAATTATTTGAAATGTGGGTTACCATAACATGTTTTGTAGTACTGGATTTTCGTAAAAGGACAATTGTAAAAAGAGGTATGGGTGTATATTTAAAAAAAAACGCAGTTTTACCCGAAGAAGATTCTGAAACACCTTCCACACTAAGAAGGGTTAATGACTAACAGGTGGACATGTTGGAGGAGTAAAGATACATGTCCTCATTTGATGGTTATTTGGGGGTTGATTAATAATGGTTATAGGATGAGTTGATGAATAATTTTAAAATCAAGTGGAATATTAACACCAAAGATTCAGGATGTTGAACGAGTGTTGACTGATTTGGCTGAAGTCTAGCTCTCATCCTATTGTACAGGGAAGCTGGGACCTCCATGCAGAGTGAGGATTGAGCCCAGGGGGCGCTGTAAAGTTGGAGATGGGGTAGAGGAGGGAGGCATGAGACAAAATGCAAAAAGAGAGGTTTGGTTTGGTTAAGATACAAATAGCTGGTCGAAAGAAGGTTGGATGTGGTCATCCGTCCACAATGTCAGTTAGCAAAAGCTATGTGACAAAACCAGTACTATTTACAAATATCAACTTCCCATGCTGCACTACAAGAGCCTTGGAATAAAACCACAAACTAAAAGTAGGTAGCAATGATTAAAAAAAGGATTAAAAAACACTAGAGAAGAAAGAATCTATTCACAAAATCAGACCATTTGAAAGAAGTCTTTTCAGTGAAGTGAAACATCAGTGGCAATTGTGCTTTACAAAACCATTTGACAGGAAAAGCTAGCATCTTCTTTATTCAGTGAATGAGGTAGCCTGTGACAACACCATTGTACCATTGTGAGCAAGGAAAGAAGTGTCCTGATTCACCTTGCAAAAGTTTATTTTCAAATTAAGTTGTTGTTGTCAAGTTGCTGTACTAAACTCTTTGTTTATTAACTTGTGTCTGCTTCTAGGTCATGATGGCATAAAATTATAGTTTTTGTCAAGCTGTGTTATACTTTTCTTTGTTATATAAAGGGACTTGATTCAAGTATTCAAATGACATAAAGGCATTTTAACAAAGGCAGCCCAGTAGGCTTCTGCAGAATCAACAGCGAACCACTAACCAGAGAACACAAGTGGAAATAATAGCATGTAAGATCAAGAGGCCCTTTTTGCAGAAGAAGTTGTGGGATTCTGAAAGAACCTACAGTACCTAGACCAAAGCTCATACTTTGGCTTCTTTTAAGACATTTGCTGTATTGGTTCCTTGTTTGTAATGTGTCTTATGTTTCAGTGCTTTAATCAGCCTGGTTCAATGCTGATTTATTGTACAAATGTCCCTACTGTTGTTTGTTTTTGATGTGCGTAATTCATACAGGTAAAACGGGTTGTGGGCCTTGCATTAAGGCTTTTCTTTGCCCAATCTTCTGTTAATACTATTTGAACGTTTTTTGCATTATAAGTACAATTGTGAATTTAGTGACAAACTGGAAAGTATAAGAATATGTTCTCTGTAAGTGAATACATGAAACCAGTGCTTTGCTAAGGATTAAAATGGCTCTGAAGAGAATATCTTTCTGCTACCTCTAATAGGTTCTTGTGCGCAGTGTTTGTCTTTATTTCTTATATTATCATAAAGCTACATTTTTGTAATTATTCTGATGATATTTGGTTATGACTTTATCTTTGACAATCTGCCATTTAAAACGAATAAGTCACTAGAAAAATCAATAAAGGTTCTCTGCCTCCTTGCCCTTGTCTATTAACTTTATGTCATATTTCAAATTCTCTTAGGTCAGGTTAATCCTCCGTAAAGATTCAATGTTTTAATGTTCTTGCATGCATTCATAATTTGTTTTCATAAAAATAATTAGCTGTTGCAGCACTGGAGATAAGACATTCATCATTATAGCAATATGGAATTGCACATCAGTGTAATTTTTAACTACATTACAGCAAATAAAAATATGATATACTGTATGTAATAACCCAGATTTGTAACATAAAATTGAGTGGCCTTTCTGTTTCTGTATTAAATATAGACGGGCATTAGTATTTTGCAAAAAGAAATTTGAAAGTGCAGCGGTTGATTGTGCTCCTGTGAAAAATCACTCATAGGATAGGAAATTTGTAACACAACTTAAAACAGACAAAATTAGTTAAAGAGGTAATTATTAGAGGCCAATTTAAAAAAGAATGAAATTGAAAAAGAGTGTCTAAATGAGAAAATGGTGCCGAATTCAGTTATTTTCCTTTACCTCTAAGTTCATTTAAAACTGCAAATCAGGATAAATTCAAATGCAGAATGAGGAATGAAATGTTTGCTTGACTTACTTGATAGTGCTTGATAAGGTTAGGCAGCAGACCTGCAAACAGCAGTGAAATAAATATACTGTAGTGCAGTACAATATACAATACAATCCAACCATTTGTTCTAAAACCTTCTGCAGAAGATTGTACTGAAAATTGACTCCATATGCTTGAGTATTATCCTCTTTTCTCCTGTTCAATGTAGTGCTAACAGCACACTACTGCCATGAGGATGTAATTGCTCTACAAACAGAATACTGTATGAAAAGGAAATTTTGATGAAAAAACAAATTTTCCCAATCAAATGTTAACCATACGCAGATGTACCAAGCAGGACAGCTCCAAATTGCATTTGAAAAACAAAACATATTATTTCTTAATTAGCACTGATGTCCTGAATGTGCTAATGAAAAACGTGCTCTTTCTTTGTTCTTCTTGAAATTTACAGTATGTTCCACAAGCTTGTTTGTTATGATTTAATAAAACATTCATCAAAGAGTCTATCCATTAGGACAGAACTACAAAAATCTTTGATCCTAGAAACCTCTTCCAATATTATGTTTTTCAGATGAATCCATCATCAATGGTTATTTTCTGGGAACGGTGTATGGTACTATTACCAATCAGTCCGTAATTAATTGTCAAGGATGGCGTTAGGAGCACCTGGTTGGACCCTATTCTGCGCTGAGACTGTAGGTAGCTAGTGTTTGGCGTCCAAGTCCCAAACGCAAAAGGCAAAAGTCGTATTCTAAGTAGAAGAGCTAGGTCGGGTATCCAAAACCAAAATCCAAAAAGAGTATTCGTATCCAAAACGAGAGACGAGACAGGAGGAAAACAAGGTCAGGTAGTCAGAAATCAGGTCGAGAATAGTATATGCACACAAGAGAAAGCCAAGGGTTATTCTCAATAGTGAGCGGGGACTGAGTGGAATGAGAGGATATACATGTAAATAGGAAAAGCGTGAGTAATGACAATTGATTAATTAGTGTGCAGGTGTTGGTGGTGAGAGTTGCTCGTAGGAATGCGGTTTGTGACACTTATAAGCTGTCTATTGTTAGTTTTGTTCTTCATTTTGATTTTTCTGAATTGTTCACTGAATTGGATATATATACAGTACATTTTATTGATACAGTACTTTGTAATAATAATATTTCAAACATTTTATAGTCCTAATGAGTAGCATCCACAATGGACTGGCATCCCGTCCAGGGTGTCTCCTGCCTTGCTTGCCAGGATATACTCCAGCCACCCCACAACCAAGAACATTAATGGATGGGAGTAGTACCTAAGACTATTCCAAACACAGTACACAAGAATGCAAAATGTTCAAAACTAATTTTTAAAAACTCTTGCAGAACATTTGAGTGTAGCTTGTGTAAATCCAAAGACATCCAAACATTCTTCAAATAAGCACTTTTTTCAGATTCTTTTAGCTTGATTGCTTTCAGGCCAAGCACAGGAAATGAGTGTGTTTTGTCAACCCTCCAACTGTGGGTGTGTATTGCTGTAATGAAGAACACTATGGTCTGTAGGGAACATTACATAAGCAGGTCCTTCAGTTATTACCTGACTATTCTTAATGATGCAAGGTGGCACCCCACAAAAAGTCAGCCAAGAGCAGGGGGGTTAGGTTGGTTGTACAGTAACAAAGAAGTAGTATAGTGATTGCAACTTTTTGTAAAAGATGTGTCTACCCTAAATATTATTTGCAGCTTTATTAAGTGTTATACAGTATATATACTGTATTTACACATGCTGTGGGGATTTTGTGAATTTACTGGGACAATTTGTTAATTGTAGTAGCAATCATGAGGTGGTTCATTATGGCTTTTAGAAAATCAATCGAACAGCGACGCACACACACAGATTCAATAAACGAGATACATAAATTGTGCATAAAACATATAACAGTCTGCTTGGATACAGGTGGCAGATCTTACTGTGAGGGTTATCAAAGTGGTATATAAACACGAAAAGATGCAAAACACAAAGAGATACAAAGAATATGCTTCAGTATACCGTTTGGCTATACTATCGTTAATCAGTCTACATTAGCTACTCAATAGTAAATACATTACTCATGTGAATTGAATTGATATCAATTGAATTCTCGAGATGCAATGTAGAACATTGTGTTTACTTATCCAGATATGGATTTGTATTTCCTGGCACGGGCACCAAAGACCAGCTAGCGGTTGCGTCCAATCGCTGCGGTGTTCAATAGGCGTTGTCCTGGCGTCCTTTGGCTTCTTGCCAACCAGTTGGGCAATTCCCCGGGCCGACACTTTGCTGAAACAAGGTTCCAATCCCTATACACGTCACATGATTGTCTCTGAGGGTGTGAAAAGTGGCCAGAGAAGCAAAGTTTCTGAGCCGTGCAGTGTCTTTTAGACCAGGACCAAGACAGGTGGTGATTCATCGAAAGTTTAGCTGGCATTTCAGACCCACGTGGGGTTACCACACCCTACAGGTTCCTGATTGGTTGGTCAAGGTGAGAGATGAGTCACAATGACCTCTGACATCTAGGACTGCAATCCAGATGTTCTCAAGAATCTCACAGATAGGAATGACCATCATGATAGCCAAGCATGGCTGGACGAATCCCCACTGTGGATCTGCTGCTTATCTGAGAAAAAACACCCTAAATCAGAACTGCATGAATAGCTTCTCTGTGGCTGCACCACAGAGATGAGAAAGAGAGATGGGGCCTCACTTAGGAAGCACAGCAACACTTAATTCTGTTTATTAATAAGCATTGCCACTACAATGCATATACAGACATATAAGAGGTTACTAACAATAGTAGAATAATATCTAGCCTGTTTGGTAGTCAGTAGCTAATTAATACAAGAATCTTATCAATATGTTTCTCAAGAGAAGGTTAGGTATCATCTTTGAGAACTGTACTGTACATACCTGTGTAGTTTGTTCCACACTCCCATACCCTTGTTGCCTCCTGTTGTCAGAAAAAAAAAAGAAAAAAAAACATCCACATAAATATTTATTTCTATATAAAACTACAAGAACTATATTGTGGCCAAGAAATATTGGACAACATATGTCAAATCACTAGATAGATGGTCTCATAGATACCAGAACATCTGATGATAACACTGATTCTGTCTTGTCAGATTTCTTTTACAAAAACTCACTGAAGCAAGCACTAATATCAAATTGAATTGAGTTGGCATCGACACAAGATGACAGAAGCAGTTACTGAAGAGAAAGGTAGAAATGTAATTTTGAAAGGAGAAGTACATTTTTGTATTCAGCTTTATTTTTGGTTCTTTTAAAATAACCTGTTGGAAGTATTATATTAAGAACTTTACTTGTACTTCTGATAAAGTAGAAAATATTGTAGAGGTCATCCAAACAGACAATGTACCACCTCTGCTGTTTGCAAATGTGGAAGCTGAAGAGTATTCCAGCTAAGGAGTTTAAAAGACGTGTTTGCTCACAGAGACTGAAGCCTTTTAAATGAAATGAGAACAAGATATTTCAAAATATCACAGTATTGACTGAGGATTAATTAATGAAGAAGCTGAGATAATTATGCTTAAATTTTGTTGCCCTTTTCAAACTCAGTTTGACAGGACTCCATGCTTTTGTAGAACTGCTGTACTTCAGAATTGGTTGACCAACCCTGTCTGCAAATATCATTAAAGATGGCACACTCTAATTGGCCATTTTGTTATTACTAAACACAATTCAGATTAGTGACATTAGAATTACCAGAGCAATCTCTAATCTGCTGAAGAGTTCGAAAACATAAACATACATTTTGAAGAAGTAGAAGTATGTGCTTGTCTGTATACAGTAAATGCTAAAAGAAAATGCATCATAATCAGTAAAACAGGTTGATGTAGACACTGGCAGAACTGCTTTTTGCACATTATAATAGAGATGACTGACTGGACAATGAAGGACATCAAGAAAAACCTGTCTTTTTCCTTAGAGTTTATACAGGTGTATGACTGCTAGTCAGTCCATTTGGTACACATTTCTGTATCTGAATTCTTAGCAACAGACCATTTGTAGATGTATATACTGCACAGCATCTCATATAGTGAGAGAGGACATGCTATTTGTGACATTATATCAAGGTTTTATGCCCCTCTGAATCTGTAATTATAATAATTTAAAGTTATTAAATGAATCATGCAAATCGCTTATCTTTTCCATTGTTTCCTGTATCTGACACCTTATACATTCAATAATCTGAATCTTATGACTCTTAGTGACTCTGAATCTTATGAGTCTTATGACTCATGACTCATTTTCAGTCTTGAAAGTATTGATGATTGGTGACAAATAGATGGCGGCTGTGTCAATAGCTCAGAATCTACAACTAAATGCCACCACAAGCCTACCAATCTGCCGACTAAAAATCCAGATTCATAACAAAGCTGCTCAAAGTATGTTCCTTACAGATCAGGGTCAGCTTTTTTTAGCTCATGTTTCCAGTCATTGAAGAAAAGCATTGACAATATAGACATGTTTTTGAAACATTTTCATGTATTTTTACTTTCATCATCATAATTATTGATGCAAACTATAAGACACTGTTTTCATTAAACTTTACTATTGATAAATGTTTCATAAACTGTAACTGAAGAGGTACAGTGTCTGAAATTATTAAGGCTCACTAATATTGGATTTTTGATTTTGAGGAAATCATAATTTTCTTTTGAATTATTCAAAACATTCTCTCTGGGCCACCTGTCACAGTTAGAATTCACAACTTCCAAGTAGTTTTGAACATCAGTTAATTCTCTTTTCATATATACTGTAAATACTGTATGCTTCTTTTCTTCATATTTTTAAAACAATATAAATGTTTCATATAAGGCTTCCATCCATGTAAATCCATTGAAATTACCCAAATAGTTCAAGCTTTTCTTCAGTACATCATTATTTCTGAAACAGTTTTTGATTCACAAATTCTAAATTACTTTATTATTTTCTGTTCTGAAAAAAACAACAGCCTGTTAATAACTCATCACAGCAAGCTTTAAAATCTTAAATTTATTTAGTTTCTAGATAATCCTAATATCTTTGTTACGATAAATTACAAAATATCCTGACAAAGTTTTTGTGAGGCAGTAAAACATGTATTTGCTTGGATATGTGCCAGAAAATATACATTAAAACTCCCTGCTAGGCTTGGCTGCCTCCTGATTATGAGGCATCATGTGTTCTTAAGGGTGTTGTTCGGCTGCTCATCATTGGCTACTTGCTTACCTTGATAGATCATGTACTGGTAGAGTTCTGAGCAGAAATATCCTCTTTGCTTGTTTTTCAAAATCTTTTGATCTACTCTTCAGTTTCCTTCCTCCTTTTTATCTTAATGCACAACTTGTCAGCAATGCTCAATTCTTCATTTCTGTGATGCAGTTGTCACACCATATTTCAAAACAATTTACAGTGGGTGGCCAATTCTGCATTAGTGCTACTCGAAAATGAATTGTTTTTTTCATGGATTTTCTTGAGTATCACAAGGTCGTGACATTCTTCATATCAGAACTTCTTATTAAAATGAAACCCAGATATTAAGTTATAGCTAAAAAGCCTTTCTATGTTACTAGAGACTCGGAATCTAAATCAGAACTTCTTTATAAAAAATATCTAACCCACACCATCACAAAATTTGCATATAAATAGTCTTCTGTGCGAAATGGAATACAATGTTACTTAAGATTGCAAAAACTAGTAAGGTATCTTGAAACAAAATCAGCTTTACTATTAACAGTGTTTCACTTTCTAACTTAATCTTATCAGGTTTGTGGGTGAATGAATTGATTCCTGGGCAGAGCTGAGGTGCATGTGATTGTCAAGGTTGAAGTTGGAATGTAGACTGATGATTCTGCAAGGCAAATTTAAGAATATAGCCCATAAATGTAAGAGCAGATCTACTGCTTGTACATTTACTGTGGCATTCTCAGGTATTCTTTTAAATGTAAGACTATGGAAGCAAGAGGAAACACAGAGGTTGAATACAGTATGTGCCAAATCTTTGATGCAGAGAAGAGGACCCTCATTTATTGGGAGATTATACACTTTACATTGGGTTAAGGGCTTTGCTCAGGGGCCCAATAGAGTAGGATTCCTCTGCCGACTGCAGGATTTGAACCAGCAACCTTCCAGCCACAGGCACAGATCCTTGGCCACAGTGCTGCCCCTATAATTAATTGATCCATCCCTATAATTAATTATAATAATTAATTATTATATACTGAATACAAAATACACACATACTGATAATTATAACTGCTTACACCTCGATGTTAACATTTCCCCTTAATTCAACATGTGAACTATTTTTTCACTTGTGATCCGCTTTGTAGTGGGAGCACACTGTGATGAAGTATGTACAGTGTTTTGGGATCCCTTTGGTAAACAAATGCAAGGAATGATTATGATAAGTTTAGAAAAGAGGAAAGGTAATTACCTGATAATTTTACAGATTAAGGAACTGTATCAAGCAGGAAGCACTTTTTTCTAAATCAAGACTTTAAAAGTGAAAGAAACCTTAGGGAATCTTGTATTAGCAAACAATTCAATTTGCTTTTCATGTCAGGAAAGGACAGAGGTATACTGTACAGAGAAGACACCTATAAGAGCATATGAGTGGATTGATGTGAGGACTATGAATTTAAGAATTATGAAAAGGTTAAAACTTCAGAGGGGACAGAGAAAAAGCACAGTGATTTGTACGGTTGGCAAGTAAAGAGCTGCATTGCATGGCTTTTAATAAGAATCGAATTACACTGTAAAATTAAAAAAGTACACTTTGTGAATCAAAATAAATTTCAAAATATACCCCAAAGATACAGAATAAGATGTTTGCACATCATAATTAGTACATTTCATACACATCTCGCAAACTATTTAAATATTCCATTGATATTTCCTTAATGCACTTTCCATTTCAAGATGGTTTCTTTTCTTTCATATTCACATTCACAAAGAACAGCAATTTTTGCTGTACTATCCTTCCATTATTCTAGTCAGCTTGATTTTGGAAGGAGTGAGAAGGCTGAAGCACTCAAAGCAATCACATGTAATCATGGGGATGATATGCAAACTCCACAAAGAAACTACAGTACAAACTCACTCAAGAATTCATCCTAGGACCCAATATTTGTGAAGCAGCAAAGATTCCCACTGCAACACAGTGCTATCACTTTTTGTGCTTATTTTTTATTTTTGAATACCCCTTAACAAGCATAAAGTATTGGTTATGGTTATGATTATTGGAAGTGACTATTGAGGTGCGTCAGAAATCTACATGTAGGTACAATAGTCAAACATCTGCAGTTCTCAGGAGCGTGTTTACTTGGGCCTGAGACAAGTAGATCACAGGAATCATGTCTGGTTTATGTTCTTTAAATTCTGGGTAAATGATTAAGAGTCATCAATAGTTGAGGAACAGAGATAAATGAAAGAACGCAGAGAAAGAGAAGGACAGGAGAGAGGAGAAAACACAGTGGAGGTGGGATGTCCTTGTTCTGAGCAGCCTTTAAGATTAGATTTGAGTTAAGTATTTGAACCTGGTTAAGAGAGTTATTTTTAGGAAACTAAAATGTCTTGTATAGAGAATCCTTAAGTTAAAAATGGTCTCTCATAGTTATTTTTCAAAAAGGGAGATAGGATTTCCATTCAGTTTGTAGCATCATGGTTTACAGAAAGAGAGAATTAACTCTACATTGTATTGTTTGGTGTAGAAGGTAGGTTTTAGCTCTATTTGTGGCCGGTTAGGTGTTATATAGGATTTGAATACTTACAGTAGTAACAATCTGGGATTTTTATGGTTGGTCAGGACATAGGCCCTTTAAGATGCCTTATTTGTAAATAATTTAACTTGCATGTTGTATGTTTATATTGTGTGATGTTTAGTTTGTGTATTGTCATAATTAATAAATATTAATTTACCCCAATGTGCTGGATGTTTTACCTTTTTCATCAAATCTGTGAACAAGATGAACCATTTAACCATTTAACCATTTTTTGGTTATGATTTTTTTATTTAATATTAAAATATGTATTTTATGTATGTGTAATGGAAAATGTAATTCTAAGAATGCACATTAGTACTTACTAAAAAATAGGAATGTAAAATATTTTTCCCATGATAATGTGGATAGGCAGAAAAAATAGGACATTATTTGTTTCTCTGAAAGACATATTTTATAATAAAATAAAAGGAATATACAGTACCACAGTACAGTAAACTTAATCCCCAAAGTTCAGGGAAGAGAGAGATCTTTGAAGGTATTTTGGTTTAAACCTTTCTGATGAGAACATTTTGAAAAGATAGCTTGGAGACTGCTGTAAGGTACAGTATGAACTATCTGAGAGTGCATTGCGTAGATCAGTGGAAGGCATTAGAGGTAAAATGGTTGACAAACAGACATTTCCCTTGAAAGCAGGACACTCATTTTTGTTCCTGCATAGACTGAGAGGACTTGGCACTTGGAGGAACAGGTATGTGCTGTAAGCTTGACTGCAGTTTGTTAATTGCTGGAATCTGAGTTTCAATTTCAAACATTAAATGTAGAAGGCTAAAATACAGTATACTGTACCGTATATCACGTCAATTCTTCACATATTTAAATATATTTATTAATTATGTTTGTCTGTGCTATAATATGGTACCTATATACGATCTGTGCTATAATAAGGTACCATAAGAGTTGTAAAATTTCCAGTGCCTCGAATGGGCCACCATACTACCTGCATCTTGTATTTGAGATCTGTTCTATTTTTATTTTTAGTATAGCTAGAGTAGACACTCAATTTTATAAAAAAGACTGCACAACTTGCACTGGGGAGGGCTTATGTCCCAAAATATGTCTTCTTACTGTATAACCCAGTAAGTCATTCATTGATGTATTGCAGCATGACATATTTCACGGGCACACGAGAGGCAGCAGGAGCTCCTGGGAGCTAATCTGTGGGAATACAAATGGTGGATGCTTTTGACTGCCATGAATTTTGAAATGCACAATAGGTATAAAGCTGAGATTAGTTTCTGAAGTCTAAACATTCCCTTATGCAGGAATGAATAGAATTATATTTAATGATTTTAAACACACAAAACTGGAGCTATTTTCTCCCTAACTCAAACAATATGTAGCCAGAGATTTTCATTCAATTCAATGTGGCATGCATCCAGCAGTACAGTGCTCGAAGTTGAAGTAAACAGAGAAGGAAGGATCAGCTGAAACCTAATTCTCGGAAATGACTGGGAAACAATTTTCCTGGAAATTTTGTCCTATTCACCGATGGGTATTCATATTTAATCTGAAATTACAGTTATCAATTTTAGACACATATTTCCTTCATCAACTATTTGGAATTAAAGGATGTGGGTTTGAAGTATGGATATGCAGGTTGATTATTTTCTACAGTATAGAATTCCTGTCAGGAAGAATGAATTCTCTGGCAACTTGTTTCTTTATCACACTGCTAGTTCCTGTATAGAGGGTAACATCTATTGATAGTATCTTCAGAGCTCACTTCCCAACATAGTGGATACATCAGATGTTTGACATCTTCAGAGACCAAAATTTCCTGGATCTTACCAGGCATGCTTATGTGACAAACACTTTATTTCAACTACAAAAGAGGGATCATACAGAAGAGAGGCTGGGGAAAATCATATACTGTAAGCCAGAAGAATGAGCTCTGGCTTTGCACATATAATAGTAAACATAGTAAAATGCTTCTTTTAAATCTGCCTGACAAACTGTGTCACTCTTGTTTGGATTTAGATGTATTGTTGTATTCCATGCTAAAAAGAGAAGAAAAGAGACATAACATTTCACTGTGGAGCCTTCTTCAGGTGTCACTGAAACACCTGAACACATCCACAGCCGAAATGTTGTGTCTCCTTTCTTTTGCTTTCTAGCAAAAGAGAAAAGAATTCTAGTCTTTGTCACCCCAAAATATTTCTCAGAAACTTAGAGAAGATGTGTGCCTTGCTCAATATTCCCTGATCAGTGAGGGGTGTTTTATTATTTGACTTTCTTAATTTGCTTTTACTCAAGCTGGTATCAGGACCGACCACTATTGCCGTATCTAATATCTACAGTATGCCTCATGGAGCATTACAATATCATTCATTCACGTGTTGTAACTAACAATTTATCATACACTGTAGTGAAATTTGGAATGCCGGATAAGTGTTTGTAAAGAGCTGAATACTGAAATAGTTTATTTCTATAAGTATTGACTACGGAATTGTAAAGTGCCTGGAGGACAAATATGAAACAAAGGCACAGTATAACTGTGTATTCTAGTATAATATAAATTAACTGAAACAGAAAAATCTGCAAATTAAAAGGAAATATTTGTGTGGAGATACAGAGGATCACACAGGTGAGGAACAAAGTCTGGAATTAGTTGAGAGATTGTGTGGATTTTGTTTTATTTCTTCACTTGGTTCTCAAAAGAATATGCTGATGCAGTCTGTTAGAAAAAAACAGTAAAAAATATGTTATCATATTTTGAAGACTATAAGGCTTCCTGTATGTAACTGCATTAAGCTCCAAAGATTACCACTAACCACAGCAGCAGTCTGTGGAAGTTCTAAGTAAATCCTCAGTGATTTGGTTTTAATAAATAAGGAGTCAAGAAACCATATGCACATCTTTTAGGAACAAGTAATATGTTTATTCCATGCTGAAAAAAAGAATAAAGAAAACACGTTTCAGCTGTTCTTCAGGTGTGAGAAAGACAAGGCAGCTACCCACCTGAACTGCACATTTTCTATTCTTTTGAGATTTCATCTGCTTCAGTTTTGAGAATTTTATCTTGTAATTCCATAATTTTTGTTTTATGGTAATCATTTCTTTCTCTTTTTAAACACCAGAGCCAATCAGCTCCATGTTTAATAATTGACGTTTTAAGGCATGGTAATGTACTGTACATTGATTAAACTGTGTGTCTGCCAAGATGGCGTTCTGATTCGCGTGTTTGAAAAACCTTTCAAAATCCTCACATGAAGCACTGCATTAATTGAATTGAAACTTCTTAGATTCTGTCAGCACTCAACCCCACTTCAGATATTAACTCCTGCAATTATTATATCCACAACAGGTCATCCTATTTTTCTCAACACTGCACCTCAAACTGCTCTGGTCCAAGAGCTGTTAGGCCTGTTATATCCCATTTTTGTGACATTAGAATTAAAACATAGATTATGGCCTTTCAAATTTCAAACAGCCCCTTTACATTTACAGTTCAGGTATTTAATTGCTAATTTGGCAAGCATCACCCCTTGCAGTAACATTCAAATATCATAGTCCAACACAACAAAACAAAAGCAATCAAACTGCAGAATAAACATCAAATAGTTGCAGTCAAAAATGCATTTATGCCAAAGCCAATTTGTGTAGACATACAAATGAATCAGAATTAAGTGATTGCGTTTCTTGAGACACAAATAATTATTATTTCTTCTTTGTTACTAACATCCATTTCATACAAACCTTAGTGTCAAATTGCATTACTATAGTATTTCCTAACAATAGAACTTTCTTGGAAACCATAAAAACTGCTTGAAGTTCTAGTTATCCTTATTTTTATTCCACAAACTGATGGTAGTCATTATTACAAATAGGTCATCACAATGAGATATTGATTCAGGATTTTTTGTACTGCTTTTTAAAGCTAACCTTATGTCCTTTAAGTGTAAGGCAACATTATAAAATATTTTTTTAGTGTGGGCTTGTATTTTTTCTACAGCCTTTTTCTAAAAAAAAATGTGTCTTCTGTATGTACAATCTACTTTATCTTTAATTCTGCCACCCCCATCATTTTAAGAAAATAAAAAAAAACTTTAAATACCCTCACAAAGTCAATTAACATTATTTTTTTCTCCCTACCCATCTCTTTGAAATATCCAAATATTTCATTTCTAGCATTTTGGATATTGTATTCTGTTCTTGACAATTCTAAATTTTGAACAGGGCAGGACACAAGCAAATCAATTAATGTTTCTTAATGTTAAAGGCATGGCTGCAGAAGATTTCAATAAACCCAATGAACAAAATTAAAGCATACACATTTTTCCTTATTCTGACATACTTATAATGCAATCAAAAGTATCATATGTTTAAGACCAATTAAACAGTTCACAGAAAAAATCCCGTAAATGAAAAATTTAATTTCAACAGTATCGCCAAGATCAAAGTCCTGAGCTAAAACATTACATTTTTTCCCCATGTAACTGTTTCAAATACAGCGTGTGATTACAGAAAAGCCAGGACTGAAACTGTAATATTCTAACACACTATCTCTCTCTCTAATAATACCTTTCATTTTCTCATCCCTGACAGCTCAATCCAGTTTTTGTATTCATTTGCAAACCAAAGCTCTGCTTGCAGTAATTATTTATTCGCTAGGGAACTTTAATTAATTGAAAATAACTGCTTGCTGACATGGTACAAAAACCATTAGCTGCATGCTGTCAGTCAATTATTACCTTAAAGATTAAAAGAAATGGTTCTTCAATAATCATAAAAAGCTTGCTAAAACATTCCTACAATGGGGTGCTAATGGTACCAACATCAAATGTTCTGTTTTAGGCTCTTAGAAGTTAAAAAGTCTTCACTCTGAAAAACACATTTAAAAAAATTCTCATTGCTACAGTAAAGTAATACTTATTGAAAGGGTGTTTTTAATATCTTACTAAATATCTGTTCTATTATTTTGGGACTTCATACATGAGGTTTCTCTTACATAAACTATCAATATTAAAAAATAATAAATCTGTATATTTTGCTTAATTAAATTATATTTTAAATTTTGTATTAGTGTTGAATGCAAATGTCAAAGCTTAGAATACCATATGTCACTTTTTTCACACATTCTTATAACATATTTCCAGTTTATTCTGAAGGTTATTAATTGCAGACACTTTAAAACTCAAAGCAAGTTATGACTGGTTCCAGAATATCATATAATACCGTATAATCTGTTCTACAGCCACAGTGTCACATGCATATTTCCATTAACCTTTTGTTCTTGTAAAAGGGCAAAATCAATTAAAAATTTATCACAGACAAGGCAGTGCCAAAGGTTTTTTTTGGAAGGATTCATTTCTGTAGCATGGTATGAACTCACCTCCACTGAGAATACAAATTCTACTGAGCTAAACGGCATGGGTCAGGACATGCCTCACAATGCTCCTAGAATTCTTTGAGCATAAAAAAACACACTCACACAAAACAGAAATAAAAAAAACAGACTGAGACTACTGAAATATGCCAACTTTGTGTAAGATTTGTCTGTTATTGTTGGCTTCATTTTTTTTCTTTTCTGATAAAAGTCTGTAGATAGTATCTACTTGTACAAGTATTATCTTACTAATAATACTAATTATAATAATACTAATTATAATTACTAATAATATGGACATCCAGTTACAGTATGTCGATACTGTAACAATAATTATGACCTGCAATTAGTAAATCAAGAGCTTCTTGTATTATATCTAAGCTGTATCCTCATCCTCAACAACCATTCCTGCATCTCATTTGGTATCCAGGCTGTGTAGGGTATTAGATGGAATACGACATCAAATTTACAATTTCTTGTCTTGGAGAAGATTGTGTTTAATGAAGATCCATTATTGCTTAATTTACAATCCCTTCTAGTACCTGAAACATTACAGAACTAAATGAAAAAGAAAAAGGTCTGAACCATTCCAATCTAAGTCCATGACCACACCATGCATTTAAACAGGATTAGTTGTCTTAAAAGTACTAAATATGGTTCACATCCACGCTGCAGGTTAGATGCAATTTAATGTCAGAGAGCAAGCCACATAAGAGACGGGAGAGGGAAGCATCCAGCAGGAGAGCACATATGATGAGAGATGAGATTGGAGACTGGAGATAGAAGGGTCAGAATGAAAAGGATCTTAAATTGTGAGCAGAGCCAGGCAGCTAGAAGAGATGCAGAGAAGAGCTACACAGGAGAGACAAGGCCTAGAAAATACTTAATGAGCTACAGCATTGAGATGAGTTAGAGAAGACAGGTTGCTGATGCACTGCAGCTAGATAAGAAATCAAATTTGGGAGAAATGTCATATTCTACATATACAAAATACTGTATATGGAGTATACAGTACATGTTGTTTTAAAAAAAATGATAATCCAAATAAATCTTCTTGACCACTGCACATATACAAAAAGTTAAAGATTGCATCACCAATGGGCAACAGGGACTGTGAATTCATGTACTGTATATAGCTGTGTTCCTCTGTTAGTGTTTTTAACTGTTGTTAGTGGCTATACTGTATGTTAATTCTGGTTATTGTTATGTGTGCAAGGTGCATGTTGCTGCTACGTATATTGGTAAAATAAAAGTGTTACTTCATATGAGTCCTAAATCCTTTTATGCATTGCTCTTCAGATCCCACACAAACACTGAACAATGGCCTATTGGTATTACAGTGTGCCTGAGTGAACTCCCACATGGAGAATAAGCTATAATGGTGGTGAAGATGGCAGAAAAGGCTCCTTGAGGGAACTGCAGCAGGAGACAGAATGTAATTGCAGCATTGGAAGTGCAGCATTACCCAGCTGGAAATGGAGCAGAGGTGGCAGCTCCATGAAGCATTTTACATAGAATTTAAACAAGAGAACAATTGAATTGTCTCCATTAGATGTCTTATCAAAAAGGAAAATACAAATGCACATCACATTTGATCATTCCTGACACTATGTTTTCATTGCAATACAAGGATATAGACTATAGTAGTACAAAAACAATAAATACTCAGCCCATCCACCTTTTCCAAGTGTCTGCTTTACCTATTTTTTCCCAGCTGGAATTCATTACTGTAAATGAAAACATTCAGTCTATGCTAATAGCTACAGTAGTGATCAATAAAGCAAAAGTAGTTTTTTGGAACTCTCCTATTCCATTGTAGTCAATTACAATATTTTGAAGTCAAAATGTAACACTCAACAATGGTCACTGAAAAAATAGACAGTATTTATTATATGAAGATGGAGTACAATATTAACTAATGAACCATAACATTAGCTAATGAACTCCATGCTTTCCACAATTCTATAAGATAGCATATTCTTACACGTTAAACATTTCACGGATAATTAATATTAAAAAACGAATTACCCGTGCAACAAATACAGTACCTAAGAAACATGAATTTCATATAATTTTTACCTCAATTTTAAATTTCATTTCCACTTAACTACATTTCCATCGAATCTGGCAACTGTTAATTTCTTACATTTGTATTTTCAATAGAAAATAATTTGAGTCATATTTAGATTACTTTTGTAGTGGAGAAGAATTTTAATCATTCTGATGGATGCTAGTAGAATAAGAGCTCCAAATCAGTCAATAATTAAAACTGTCAGAGAGGACTGGACTTCAGAGGATTGGGATCCTATGCGAGGCTCTTCAGATTAGGAAGGTTAGGAGTAGAGACGGGATGCGAAGACGTGGTTGAGTACTAGTGCTGGGGTCAAAATCCTGGAAGGCATCGAGGGTTCGTCGGTACCAAAACGGGAGACGAAGGCGTAGTCGAAGGGAAGTGTCGAGTCAAAATGCCGGGAGTCTAATTACAAGTATTGCGTGTAGGGAACCTACAAGTACAGAGCTCAGGGGGGAGACATCATTCGTGAGCAGGGAAAGGAAGACTAGTGAGGGTTTAAATAGTGCTGAGAAGATTGGTGCGTGAACGTTTAGGGAGAGAAGAGCTCGTGGGAATGTGGGAGCGCTTACATGCGCGAGTACGATTCGTGACAAAAACACGCTGTGTTAATAAACTTAATGTGCAAGATGCCATATGTGACACACAATGTTATAACAGAGTCAACTAGTGAAAGTTATAATTTGGGTTTTCCACTATGACTAAGATGTTTTAAATGAGGTCTATTAAATTGGAGACATAGTTATTGAAAGAGATGGGTATAAAGTAGAAGCAAGTGGAGGAGGTTCAGTTCCCTACAGATCTGGCTGCCTACATGTTTGGACTTTCCCACGGAAAGTACGGATGGCAAGGTCGTGATGACACTCGCGGACATGGAAAAAGAGAGGTGGAAGAAATGGCAAGCTCATGGAGGATCTACAAATGCAGTTGCATTTGTCAAGGAGAGTGAGAAGTGGACAAGGTGAAGGAAAATCAAAGATTCTATCTTGTATAGAGCTCCATCGTAGGACATTAGAGTGGAGAAAAGCTGCAGTTTCCAAAGATTGTACAAACATCTCTAAAAACAGAAATGATGATGTGGTCCCTATAAAGGAAAAAGATCAAAGAAGGATGTGAGGAGGCCTTTTAGAAGAAAAGTGCCAAATATGAAAAAGAAAAGATCTGGTACCAGGCTGCAGGGGAAAATGGTGACAGATGTGATTGTTCCCATTGGAGGTTGGATACAGAGGATTCCCTGCACAATCGGTGTGGAGAATGCTGACTGCTGTTGGGCTGACTGGGAGGGACAGAAAGATGGTACTTCAGAGGCTGGGAGAGACAGTGTGGAGCGCCTCATGCTGGCTCTGGAACGGGAGAGACAAGTTAAGCTGGAGGCTGTGAGGAGATGAGAGGTGACTGGCTATCACTGTTGACCCAGCAGCAGGAGGGCATTATGAATAAGGGTCGATATGCCTTACAAAAACAGGGTTCCATGGCAATTCCTAGCCAACAGCAATAGTCAATGCAACTATGGACTAAGAAGAGTGTCAGTAGATGAAAATAATAAGAAGAATGGTTTGATTGCAACATCCTGTCAGGTTAGAAAATGCTGACTGTATGCACTCCAGTTGCTGACACTCTGACTTGGTCCTACCTCCAATATACTGACAGAAAAAAAGAGCACATTACTGCAGCATATTAGTTCCTCTCTTTCATTCCTTAATATTTACTGTACCAGGCTTAAATTTAATGCTTATACAACAGTTAAAGTCACTTGAGTATATCAAAGTCAGTCAGGAACAATCAATTTATCAAACAACACCAAAAGCATTTGAATCAATATCCAAAATACCATTTACTCATAAAGCATGCGTACGTAAGAGTACAGTATGTTTCTTTTGATGTGCAGTATTGCGATTATACATGTACAGTACAGCATGAATCTACCCAAACTAAAAATAAACAGCAGTAGCACTACAGTGTAGGCACACAGAACAGGACTAATCAGCACTCAAGTTTAGTTATATTATCTAGGCAAGGTGTAACACTAATTGTAACACACTTGAATTATTTCTGGAATTACTAGTCTAAATTGAAATAGCACTTCTGAGATGTAAGAGCACTTACATCAATAATCCCAATAATCCCATTTCACATCCTGCAATTCCTTTGATCTTGTACTTAAAACTGAATCTGCAATTAAAGATGTTCTTATACAAAATCACCCTGCCTTAATACTTACAAACCAGAGTTATTGCTTCAAAAATGATACAGCACTTTCAAACCTGCAAAGCAGTATGTAAAAGGATTTGGTGTTTTGTGCATGCATGTGGGAAGGTTTAGCCGATTTCAGTAATGGCTCTGCTAAGAGCTAGTGCAATTTATCACAAATAGAGCATCGATTAGGCTTGGAAGCAGGAGAAAAATCAATCATTTCAAAGGCAAGCACATTGGTAACATTTTGCATCAGTAATCTAAATCGTGAGAAGTAACTTTCAAATCGGTTCATATGAAATAAATATGAATTTATATTTTACTGGCTATTTACATACTGTAAAATTAACCTCAGCTCTCACATCTATCCACTATATGCAAAAGGTAACGATGAATGATTACCTCTGTATATCCACCAGCATGGTAAGATACAATGCAATCATATTAATGATAGAGAATCGAAAGGTCTAATGGTAAGACCAATTGCTCTACCTGTAGGTCAAAGGAAAATGTTTTATTATATCAAGTTTGATGATGCTAACGGGATACAAATGATTTAATCTCCAAAAGAGCTTCTTTTGGCAGCAGTGAAGAGTAGTGATTCGAGCTCTACGTTCATAAGTGTAAGACTGTGCATTCACATTCTGGGTGGTACACTGCTGCTTTACCCTTGAGCAAGCTCAGGTTCCTTCAGTAAAAATAACCAGCTGTATAAATGGGTAAAAATGTAAATCATTTTTCCCCAAGTAAGTAAATATTTCAGTTGACTGACATAATGTCAGAGAACGTGCAGCTCACAATTGTATGACTTAATAGAACTTTAAAATACACAATCGCAAAAAAAAAATGTTGCAAAAAAGCGGTGTTGTATTGGTTGCTTCAGTAATTTGAATTAAAGGATAATAATAATTTTCTAAGGAATAAACTGATAATGTTATCCCTTTTACAAATAAAGTGTCATGGCCCTCGGTAATCAGGGCAAACGCTGGCGTCAGATTGACATGGCTCCCGGTAATCAGAAACGAGCACCTTCCAATTCCTGCAAACACAGGCGCTTGACCTAATCATCCTATCAAACTCCTCGGTCACCACCACACCTCCCGGTTCCCAGAATACTTAAGGGCTCTGTACCTTCATCATGGTGCTCAGTATTGGATATGCCAGTGGGGCTCCTACCCTCGTATTCCTTGTTACCTGTGTGCTGTTAGTTTTCTGATCTACCGGCTAATCGACCTTAAAGTACTTAAATACCAAAATAAAGAGAAAAAGAGTGATCTGCTGGCTCAACATCAGTGGAGTTTTTGCTAAAGTTATACAGATGAAAATCATATGCACTTGCTAAAAGATGTGTATTGTGTACATATTCTTGTAATTCATGTACTGTATTCTACTATTGTAAAGTAAAACTATTATTCTACTATATTTTTCACTTTCAGTGACATTGACACATCTCCAAATATTATTAAAAAATAATTAAACCCCTTTTAAACAATCCCCCAGAAATCCAAATATCTGCATCGGTAATTGTTGAATGTTGTTTTTAACCTTTAAATTGTTAATTGTTTCTGTTTATACTCCCACTCCAGAGTCTGAATCACCAATTGTCGATGCACTCACTGTCCTGACTCTTACACCAACAGATGAGGCAAGAGGATGCAGTGCCTTCAGACATCTCCTGTGTTTCACGTTGTGGACCTAACGCTTACAGGAAAGCTGCTCTTGACTGGAGAAGTGTTCTGATTCTAAACGAAGATAAAGATCCCTGTAAACTTTCATCACTGCTGAACAGAAAGCCAAATACACCATCACTAACCCAAGAACACCCAACCGGATAGTACTCAGACAGTCCTGTACTGCAATGAATTATTACTGTGGTCACAGTTATTTAATTAATAACATTCAGGTGTAAAATTAGGTAATTATGGTCACTAATGATGGAACTGGTGGTCTCCTGCCTGTTCTCAGAAAAAATCCCCTTACTCTGGGGCCTTAGATATATCTTTTTACTCAATACAGTAAATACATGAATCCATTTGCAAAGATTTTTGGATTTTGTTTTCAGTTCAGTTAGATGTGTACGGATTTATCAGAAAGTAGTACTTAGGCAAGTAATTTACCAATAAAACCTTAAAGTGGAAAACTACTTAAATAAGCTGACAAAAAAGACACTTTAACATTAAAGAAAATGTGCTCCCTGCTATTTGTGAAATTGGTCTAAGAAGATGTTGTTTGGGTTTCTTGTGTAATTTCTGTTATGACACAAAAATACAGTACCCCTTCTACAGTTTCCAAGAACAGCTGTTTTACAGGCAAGGGAAATATTTCTGTAATGATTTATTTAATGCTATTCACATTGTTTACATGAAAAAAGATATTTCAAACATTCAAAGTAAGAAAAAACTGCTTAATGTTTAATTTAATTAATTAAATGGGGATGTAGTTTTTGGGTACATTTGCCTAGATTTTTTTTTGTCATATTCTTACAGTACATCTAAAACCTTATTCCCTTTCAAAGTGCAATGGTGTAATTTACATTGTTTTGTTTTTTACATATGTTTTAAAATGTTGTGAAATGTTGAAAATGGTTATTTATCTAGACTTCTTGAAATGTATTATTTTGCTTTCTAATAATGTAACTTGAACTTGAACTTTATTGCCATATGTAATTGGTACAGTACATGTACTGGTACAATAGAATTCTTATTTACAGAAAGTATCTCGATTGTAAAAAAAAGTGTAAAAACACAAAGTGCAGACAGTGCATCAAGAAAATACACAAACAAACAGTAGACAATGTACAAGTAAACAAGTAAACAGTTTCAATATAAATAGTGACTGCAGATGTGCAACGAATAAGAAATTATAATGAGGTAGATAATGTAGGTGTGGTCTGAGGGGCATGGCCAAATGTGCTCGCCAATCGCACTGCTTGTGGGTAGAAACTATTGAAGAATCTAGTTGTAAGTGTTCACATGCTCTTGTATCTCTTGCCTGAGGGCAGTGGAGTGAAGAGTTCATGCCCAGGGTGAAGACTGTCCTCTGTGATGGCCAAAATTCTTGCACGGCAGTGGTCCTCATAGAGCTGTTTAATCTCCGTGAGACCACGGCCAATGATCTTCTGGGCCACATTCATCATTCTCTGCAGTGACTTTCTCTCTCGAGAAGAGGTATTGCTGTACCACAGAATGATCCCGTTGGTGAGGACGCTCTCGATGGTGCAGCGGTAGAAGTTCACCAACACAGGTTTGGCATCCCCCATCGTTTGAGTCACCTCAGGAAATAGAGGCGCTGCTGAGCCTTCTTCAAGATAGACTCCGTGTTCACAGTCCAGGTTAGATCATTAGAAATGTGAATTCCCAAAAACCTAAAGCTGGTGACTGTCTGCACTTCCGTTCCATCAATACTGAGTGGGCTCTGAGTGTGTCTCCGAAAGTCCACTATTAGCTCTTTTGTTTTAAAACTACTGGAATTTTACTGAAGTGTATGAAAAACCAAAGACAAT
This sequence comes from Lepisosteus platostomus, assembly GCF_059453375.1. Classification (NCBI taxonomy): domain Eukaryota; kingdom Metazoa; phylum Chordata; class Actinopteri; order Semionotiformes; family Lepisosteidae; genus Lepisosteus; species Lepisosteus platostomus. The sequence continues at coordinate 22,730,305 of NC_142616.1, forward strand.
GAACATCTTGTCATATTCTAGGAATTAAATCATAATATTAGAGATGTTAAAATATTTTAATATGGAAGAATTTTGTTTACTTCAGCATAAAAAACAACTATAACACTATAGCACGGGAAACTATTAATACTGTACTTAATTAGGTGTAAGAGAGCCACACGCCATTTTTTATTATATGTAAGGCAAAAGACAACATGTGAATGTTTGTAAAAATATTCAAGGTATTTCATTTTTATGGTAAAATAGATTTTTTTCTGTATGAAATAATTTAAACTCATTTTACAGCGTTGTGCAATGAAATGAACTAAAAGTAAAAGTCATCATTATTTTTAATTTTTATGGTATTTTGTCAAGAGTCCAATGAACACTTTCTTTCAGAATGTATTGTGCTTGATTGTATGCCAACCTGTTACATTGATAGTCAGGTTCTTCCAGACTTAAAGTTTGACTTCAGCTAAGAAGTAAGAGAACAAATTGTTCATCAGTCCCATGTTATTTGAAAAGAGGCAAGATGAACAATGATAATTCCTACATCATCTCAGAGAGTATTATTCCATATCTCAGACCTTTCTCAATTCCATTAAGTTGATACAGACAAGATACATCCCACAGACGGCCGCTTGCCTTCTGAATATGAACTAAGATCTATTTACTGCATTTCTTTAATCTAATATTTGTTTCTAAATTTTAATTAGGTTTAACATAGGAATCTGCTGGGAAGTATATTGAGTTTACGAATTACTCCAGCAACTGTATCTGAGTGTTCCAAAAATATATTCTAGCCTAGAAGAAAACAAAACAATCTGATACACAGAGGTGGAAGCAAAAAGTCCTAAAGAAAAAAACATGCGCGCGCTTTGCCAAAATCAACAATATCTATATATCCCGAGGCTCAAGGCAATTTGATGTTTATAGAATAAAGTTAAGAACAGTGCACATGATACCTCATTTCCATAGGCAGCCAACAAGATGACTCTCAAGTGCATTATATATAAAAAAATCTTTCAGATCTCAGCCTAATAGAGAACTTGTGTTGATTATTAAGTGGTTCATCCATGAATTATCATGTGAAATATTTTGTATTAATCACATGAATAATAAGAAACTGTTTCACCAGACTGCTGTGAGACCCTTTGGGGGTGTGGAAATGTTTTTCTGGCTCATAGAAAGGGAGTATAAGAAATATTTAAATTTTAGCAAGGAGCAACAGACAGAACAATGAATATGCTAAAATAACAAAAACACGCAACTTGTACAAAGATTTTCATAATGTGCTCAGAAATGTAGCAACAATCTCATAGTACTTGGTTATACAGATCTAAGTTTTACTGTGTTTGTTTGCAATACTTTATATTTAACAATGTTATGTCCCCAAGTGTCTAGGGGTATAACATTTAGGATAATTCTTTTGGAAGCAGGTGGGTTTTGGTGAGGGACTAGGAAGCGTGATAAGGGTAAGGAACTAGAGTGGTGCCAAAGGAAAGAAAATAACAAACAAAATGGAGCTGGCTAGGACAGTGAGGGAAAGCTAATCTGACTACAAAAGAAAACCCGAAACAAGCGGTCTTCGGTGTCTTCAACACCCTAACTAACCTCCCCTGACTACCCAAAACCATACAAGACAAATGGCACTCACCCGTACTAAACTAGTGTTACTAATACAAAGTCAACTAAGTGTGTAAAGTGTACCCAACAACCTAAACTAACCTTATATACAAAAGTTCACACAAAAACACAAGTGAACAAGGAATACAAATAAGGGAAAACAAAAGTAATCAACAGGAACAGGGTACAAAAGAACACAAAGGTTGAACATGTAGCATGTTAGGGCAAGGTAATGGCAAACCAAGGACAAACACACAAACGAAAGTACAAAGAAACTAACAGAAAACCAACAACACAACAAAGCTGAAGCTATACGAAAATACACCCACACAAAGCAAAACAAAACAAACCAAACCAACGAAGCCGAAGCAATAACCCAAAACCAAAACCAAAACCAAAACCAAAACCAAAACCAAAACCAAAACCAAAACCAAAACCAAAACCAAAACCAAAACCAAAACCAAAACCAAACAGGACCGAAGTCAAACAAAAGGCCTCTCCTTGCTGAAAACCTCCACGTTATATGCTGAATAAGATGTGTTCTGATTGGCTGAGAGCTAATTGATGATGACGTCATACTGAAAGTGTGGTGTAATGGTGGGCCAATGGGGAAGGGAGAACAATCAAGGGTCAGCAGTGTGGAACATAAAAAAACACACACAGACCACACACTGGGACGTAACAAAAGATCTTCCCTATATTGACAAACTTGTGCATCTTTCAAAACAATGACTTATACTGTACACTTAAATGGGATGGAAATATCCATTCAGAAAAGTACCTTGTGCAATGCTGAAGATGAACAAATGCTACAGTATAGCGATAGGTGACAATGTCCTATGTAAAATAAACTGTAAAACTACTGACATAGAAAAGTGTATATTAATTTTGTTCATTTGAATTAGAAAAAATATAAATATTATAGGAGGTAGTTTTATACCTCTTGAGCCTTTGGCTTCTTCAGAGCAATTAAGAATTGAGTTATGTTAAGTGCTTAGTAAAGATCTCCATGGCAACACTCATATCTTATGATAGCCCTTTTCCTAATTCAACATTTAACTAGAAAGTAGTTCAATTATATTACACAACTGAATGATGAAATCATTAGACTGTTAGACATACAGTATGCATTGCCAAAAGGAGTTCTTTTTAGAGTTCCAAGTAGTCAAGACCTATTGTGATCATTTTATGCATTGCTGCACCAACTGAATTGTTTGAAGATTTCATAAAGCAAAGCTTTTTGAGATTTTGCACACACAAAATATTTGCTACTATAGTTTTTAGGATTGCAATGGCTCTTGAAATGTTTTAAGAAGCCTGATCTGTCAAGCAAATTACTCTTACTTCAAAATGGTTTGGTCAATTAACTGTTGGAAAATATGTTAAAATAGGTCCCTGTATAAAAAGAGCCTTCCTTACATTTTCATCTTTGTTTGTTATACACATCCTGTAACACTAACTCCTGCTTTTAAAAAACCATTTGGTCAATTAGCTCCAAGCATGGCAGTTATTCTAGAGAGCATGCCATTACCATCTGGCACACTGGCATTGCTACATACTGTATGAATGAATGTCTACATGGTCACCTTTTCGTTCTTGCATCTCAAACTGCTTTAATCTTTTTAAGTGCTACACTTTTTCTAGAAACATACATGCATAAATGGAGTGATGAGATTATTTTGATGCTCGTGATAGCATGGGGTGCATTAACACACCATGTTCTGTAAATAGAAGTGTAGTACACAGGATATAGTGTAGCAGCTTAGAGTAGTGGTAAGGACTTCTGGATTCTAGCCCTCAAAGGTTCCAGTCCCAGGTGGGATCCTGCTGTTGTACCCTTGAAGTGAAGGTACTGTTCTTCACTCGAAATGTGTTCTTAATTGATTTACTGTATCTGAATAAAGGATTAAAAAATTACAGGCAAGATGTCGCCATGATCTCCGCGTGCTACGCGTACTGCATGCCGCGTAAAAAAGATTCTTTCTCCCACCCACAGTGAAGCTGATTTGAGCAGACCTACTGTACTAATCTCGTTTGAAAGCTGTGATTTGTGAACCTTTAGTTAATCCTGATGCCATAGAGGAGCATCACAACCAGGGTCTATCAAGATACAGAATGTGACACTTTCTTTTTGATATCCTGGAAAACAGATTTAACCCTAGCAAAAAAAAATAAGCTTTCTTGTTCATTTGATTTTTCATCTCATTAAAATGCTACTGGAAGCATGATTATGTAGTAAGGGCTCCCTTACATATAATAAAAATAATCCTAAATGAAACAAATAAGTTTCTTTTAGTTTGGCACTAGTGTTTGCATTCCAAATCTTCTGAACTCTCCCCTTATCACAATCATATACTTTGACTTGATGCCACACATTTATTTTGTGTTGTTTAAAGCCTTTAAACTGCCATTTTTTCCTAAAGCACTATAGCTTCTGATAGAGTAATCGGTGCTGTTCTTGCAGAAATTTAAGAAGTATATGTTACTAAAAAAGCAACATCACTGGAGACAATTTCAGCAGTAGTTAAATTGATATTAAAATGACAACTGTTTATTTCTTGAAGTTTGGAACAAGGTTTACCAGCATACCAGCAATAAAATGCTTCTACAGCACCTCATTTATTCTAAGTCCATTTTATGCTGCTATGTTAGCTGCATAAAGCTTTGCTTGTTTTGTGAAGGGACCACTTGCCAAGAACCAGCACGAGCAATCCAATGACAAATTTTTATTTGCAATCCAATGACAAATTTAAGCCTATCCTCTTTGAAGAGAATCTACCGGAGCACTAATAACATTTTCCATCATATAAAGCAAGCTTTTACCAGAGATAAAGATCTGATTTCTCACATACTGTATGGCTAGAAGTAAACCAAGAAAAGAGTTCTATTTCAGTAATTTGGGAAAAAAGGATTTTGTGAAGGAAAACAGCAGCCAAAGAATAACACAAACAGGAACTTGAATTACGGCTGAGCCATCTGGGCAGCTATGGTTCATCTTTGGTGCCATTCACCTTTATATTGAAACCTAAAAGGTGTAAATTATGGATGCTTACATTAAAGGAAATCTTATGCTAGTCCGACAGCAACCTTGTGGAATCCTACAGGGAGATCTTTTAGTAAACAGCACCTAACAATAAATCATAAAAGTCAGTTTTGGGTTTAACTTGTATTTTTTGTTTGTAGTTGGTTTAGCTTTATATTATACAGAATATTTCATTTTACTGATTAACAAAGCTTTTATTCTATTCAGACTATTGTCAAAATAGTTTTCACTTTTATTTCATTAATTTCAATTTTACACATAATAATAATTTTACAAATATTTAAGTGGTTGTGAAAATGTTTTTTTAATTATGTTTTTAAACACAGTCACATCCATGACACCACATTGTATTTCTTTTAAGTATAACAGAACTTTAAATATAAAGTGCATATTAATGTGCCGTGACACGGTGTAAATCCTATCCAGTGAGAACAAGTTTTTACTAAGGGGGGAGGGTGATTCGGGGAATTCAACTTGAAAATATGAAATACAGGGACAATACACTTCTAAATTTAAGATGATAACAGTTTGTCAGAAACTCGTGGGAAGAATTGTGATTAAAATTTATATTGAGGAAATAACAGCAAATCCAAATGTACAATATTATTGTAAAATGTTCTGTACTGAGACATGGATTCTTTAAATAAATCAAGATTGTGGAATCTCTAAAACTTGTTTAGCTGTTATAATGTTGATTGTGATTAACAAAAACACAAGTTTTTAAAATTTGGCAAATCATATTATATTCCCATTCATACATCATGAGATCATGTGCTATAATATGCAGTCAAATAATTGCGTTATACTGTTATATTTTCTTTTTATATAATTTTGGAAAGTATAATGAGCTCTTCTGGTGAGAGGTGACATTACTTTCTAGTCAAGCTGTTCATTTCCCTTTAGCAGTAATCACTCTGTGGGGAAAAAGACAGAGGGAAACTGGCCCAGTGTAGGAAAGGATTTAAATATAGTAGAGGAAGTATTAACCCTCTTTGATAAGGACAGTTCCATAATTCACTTCATTCAATTTGAAGCTGGGCATTGAAAATATTATTCCATTCTTATGTTTAAACTATTGTACCTATTTATGTATGCATTTAAGTCTCTAGAATGCAACTGATTTACAATAAATCACTCATGCCTAACAAGTGTGAAGTACTATTGGCAGCTAACATCATTTAACATTGTTTTCTGCTAAACAATTAAATACTTTCATCTACCATTAAACATAACTTTTGAGAAATATGAGCATTCTCTTTAAAAGCCCAATCTTTGTACTGTAGAATGACTTAGAATTATTTAAATATATAAAATGTTAAAGAGGGGTATATGTTTGTTGATTTATGTAACAAAGGAGGAAAACATTAATTGTGTTAGTTCCTTTCACAAGACATTGTGCTAACTGCTCAGTTATTTGACGTATTTCTACAATCAGAGATTTTTGCTCATCTAACATCATCAATTGCTCATCTAACGGCAATTACTGCATCTAAAATAATGGAAGTCTTCAATAAGAGTATACTGTACAGAAACACTATATTATACACACCTACAGTATTTATTTAAAAACAACAGAATTCCAATTGGAAAGGTAAACCGGCATGCTTTATTGCACAAATCAGGGTGACTAAAGGAAGTTCTTCAACCTGCAAATATACAGTAATGTGGTAAAATACAACCCTAATAACACTCCAGAAAAGTAATCTCCACCATGTGTTCTATGGTGTAATCATAATTCATGTAATATGCACTTATTATTCTTACACCATGTAATCAAAATCCAATAAAGGCAAGAACTTCAGTGTGCACAGCACTACAGATTAAATAAATGTTTCATTGTTTTGTGATATGTCTTTACAATGTATTCACAAGGACTGTTAGAGTTAATTTACCTCAATGCTATATTCAAGCAGTTTCCTTTAAGATTTACCACAAGTGGTTAAAAAATTGGATGTACAAAAGCCTGATGTCTTTTCCCCCTATCCCATGGATATATTTTTTTCTTTTCAGTGTGAAATTAAAAGTTACCCTTCTGCTATGAAGGCAATTATGTTTCCAGGACCCTATTCTCAAACAGTGGAGAATCAATTTACATTTACTATATTAATTAAACTTTCATGAGCTCAAGTTTAACCTCATTTCAGATCTGAAAGATATTAACGGTTGTTTGTATGATTAAATTCTTGATTCTTCTTCCCTTTATTATGTTATCCACTCCACCTAAATGGGGCATGATTAAGGCATTTTGAGACCCTCAGCCTGCCCATCACTTCTTTCATAATCCTACTTAAGAAATTCAAGGATTAATCTTTTTTTAAACTCTTATCATTTTCACAATGTACTTTTTTGAGAGATTCAAGATGGCATGAATACGTTACTGTGGTTTATGAAACAGTCTGGCCACATGACTGCCAAAACATGCTAAACATTCATGGGGAGCCTGTTCCCATTAAGAAACTTATTTCCTACATGGTGCATCCTTCTGTAAGAGGTGTGGTGCCATGGGGGCAGTTGACACTGCATTGGGAGTGGACAGGCTCTCAATCTCCCCATTACCCCCCTTTATAAGTTCTTTTGTGTTCTTTATCTTACACGCACTCTTCTATAAGAGTGATGATCACACTGACCCCCTCATCGGGGTAACAGGATACATGACTCCACATTCCGTTACTCCTGGGCCCTTTAAGTTCGAGTTCATCCTGTTGTCCTCACTGCTACAGTAGGAACCTCCTGCTCCTACTCCATTAGGTCACCGTTTCACACTTAACCAGTGCCTTGGACTCCCAGGTCCACCTCCAGCCCCAACATCCTCTCTCGACACCACCAGGTTGGGTTACACAAATACGCACCACCTACCTCACCGAGTCTCTTCCGCACTACAACCATGCCGAGACCCAACACACTGTCCCTCTGTAACACACACTCACAATATTTCTGGCACCTCTCTCACACCCTTAGGTTATGAACTCACAGCTGCCAGCGCACCTCACTGTGCCCAACCACCACTGCACTACCTCCCAGAGGGTGTAGCTAGATAGACCCTGCTCACATCCCCGATACCAATGTATTGCCAGGGGGAGGGTCCCTCTACCACACAACCCACTCTGGAACACACACACTAACTCACAACTCACTCATACAGCGGATATGACAGCCCTGCTCTCACACCCTAGCAGGATGCTCTCCCTTTAAATCTTTCGATGACCTAATAAAGCTCCGTTTCTTCCGTCAGTCTCTTCGCAGTTTGACGTTTTCACTCTTCCTCGCAGGCTATTCCTCTCACAATCCCTTCCAGAATTGTCGTTCTTCTCCATACCCTCACGGGGTTTCTACAGCGGCTAATCAAGTCTTTGCTCACTCATAATGTACAGTACATGGCAGCACGCCCTTCTAACATTGCCCCGACTAGCAGCGTCTCACACCCGCTACTGTCATGCTTCAGCCCGGCTCTCGAACAACAGAGCCTCCCACTTGTTCTCTCACCACTGCAGCCAAAGCAAGGCCAAGGTCCTGCTGAATTTTTCCCCCTTTAAACCACTTCTATACCTGCCATTCATTCACATAATCACGTCTGGCGTGGTTTCCACGGCAACGCGTCTTCCTTAATCCGGGGCTCCGCCCCCACCACACACTCCCTGCATTGTACCACAGAAGACAGTATGCGACCACTCATTTCTAATATGCCCCATTCCACATCAATAATGTGTGTTTGTGGATACAAAGCTTTTATGAACCACAATGAAAAAAAAAGGCTTAGCAATCATAATGTTTCTCCTTTCTATTTTTCAGTGCTGAAATAATTTTTACTTGTTCCTTTGCACTCAGTGCTCACTTGAACAATAAGAAACTACCTAAGTAATTTTACATGGTCTGGTAGAATTTAAACTCAGATGCTCTCAGCTGGGTCAAATCGCACATTCTTCCTAATCAGATGAGAGGCATTAGAAGTATGACATTTTTGCCATGTTGATTAAATAGTTCTTTGATTATTATTACAGTATATGTGGATGCTAAGCATTTCTGAAGGCCTTTTTGGCTTTTTCAAAGCATTAGTAACTCAAGTCTAGAATTTTAAAAATTCTGTGCTAACATCTGAAGACATGTCCAGAGACAAACATTATTTAACTTTCTGTTTCTCAGCGTGGAGTCTTTACTTCAGTTTTTAAAATGATTTGTTTAATGTATGACACCTGATGTTAATGTTGGTGTTTAATGTTGACACCTGAAGAAGGCTCCACGGCCGAAACGTTATGTTTTCTTTCTTCTCTTTTCAGCATGGAACAAACCTATTGTTTAATGAACTGTATACTTTAAATTACTAGAGTTTCAGAAATATTATCCGTACAAAATACTGGATGATTATGGCTAATGCACATATAGTATTCTAAGTCCCAGGGACAACTTAAAATTTTGAATCCAAAGTGTTTACTTAAAAGGCAAAATTGTAACATCCATTGAATATCCACAGGCATTTCATCCTGCCAGTGCAAATTATATGCACTGCAAATATGCAATATGCATAATAGTGCAAATAATTTGCACTATTTAGCTAAATAATGCAACAGTAAATAACACGATTGTCATATTACTTTCAATAATAGCTTATTCAGTTCAAGATCATGGCTTCTGAAACATATCCAGGGACGTATTAGGTGAAGGGTTTACATCCTGGACAGGACACTATTCCATTGCAGGGCACACACAAAGACACACACACACTCACACCAGGACCGAATTTCACAGAAGCCAATTAACCTATCACTATGTCTTGGATTGTGGGAGGAAACTGGAGAACCCAGTGTAGCGGAGTTAGTTCGGACACGGTGACGTCATCGCCCTCCCTGCGCATAGCAGGGACCTCAGCTGCCTGGGCTGAGGGAGGTCTCATTTAGCTCATGCTGCTGGTTCCCTGTTACGTTACGCCAGAGACCCAGGTTTGCGCCCCAGGTGTTGCAGGATGAAACCGGCAGTGTGGAGCGGCGGAGGGCAGGAGCCCGCGCGGAACCGCAACGGTCACACCAGCACCTTTGCGAACACTGGGAAACATACACATTCCATGCAGAAACTGAACCCAGGGCCCCAGTGCAGCCTGGCGGCCAAGCTAACTGCTGTGCCACTATGCTGTCCTGGACAGTAAATGTTCACCATAAATATGCACTGTACTGCAAAGTTTTTAAAATTAAGGCAGGTGGTCAAAGTATAAGCTAAGCAAAACTGAAAATACCATGTCACACTTTACAGGGGATTGCTGAACATAGTTATAACAACTCCCAAACTGTACATTCACAATTGTGTGCAAATTATGATTAAGATTACTATATACAGTACATCGCTGGATTAACTGGCAGTTGTTATTCAAATGGCCAATGTAAGGGGTCCTGCCAGTGTAGAATAAGAAATTATATACTGTAGGTACATTGATATACTGTATGAGAAATGTAAGTTGACCTACATAGGTTAAAATTAATAATTAAAATGACTCCTAAATGATAAACAGTACAGGTGTGCATCATAAGCAGTGTAACTCAGGCACAGCCAGGTAGAGTTAGTTTGGTTGGAGTCTACCACTGGGTTGTTATCTTGGTAGGCAGCTGGCTTTAAGCTTGCAGTGCTTTTAGTTAGAGGTTTATCACTTCAACCAGCATTAACTCCCTTATTTAGTATAGCCAGCTGTGGCAAGTATACAGTACATTTCAGAGTACTGTATAGTCCTTTCTCTCACCCATACTGGTTTAACTGTTATAGGAGCAGAGAGAACTTAAAAATCAAATTCAGAGGGAGGTTTGAAGTGTACTGTAGTGATTCCAATGTATAAGAAGTATGCATTTTTATTTTTTAGCTTTTCAAAATATGGTTGTATAATAAATATAAATGGTGTAAAAAACATTCACATTACACCCATCATGAATGTTGAAAGGCAACAAAAATGTTTTTGATGTTGAAATGCTTTTTTAATAAATTGCATATACAGTATGTGGAGCAAATTGTGTGATTTGACTTGTCTTTAATACTAATGTACTAATGTAATTTAGCTGGTCAGAATCTCATACATTTATGTTGTATTTTATTCATTACTGAAATATTCAGAATACATTCTGAATTATATAAGGATAAGTAAGGGAATTCATGTAAATAAAGAAATTGAATAATGAAAAATACAAACACCCTTAATCAAACAATAAAAACATAAATAAAAATGTACTGAGGTGGCTCTGGTGTATACAGTAAATTGATATACACTATAATGAGACACATGGTTGTATTTTTTTAATAAAATCAACAATGTACACATGTGTGCAGTTGTTAATAATTATCCCTTGAGCTGCCATTATGTTCACTGTTTTTGTGTAAATCATTCAAAATTTCCCAAAGCCTAAAGTGTCTGTAATATACTATAACAATAACATTGCTTAAACTTCATAATCTCAAGGAATAAATTAAATATATTAATAATGTAATATAAAGTGATTTCCTTCATAAATTAAATACCAAAGTAACTGATAGTATCCAGCCATTATCAAGCCACTGATCCAATGCAATTTAATTAGTACAGGAAACTCAATGGGAATAAGACTGTTCTAGTAAGACTCTGCAGACACAGTTACTAAAACTGCAGTTACACAGTACAGTGCCTAAAGAGCTTTGAATTTACAGAAGCTCATTTCAGAAAGAACTTCTTCATAAATCAAGAAGACGCTAAACCATTGAAGCTTTGATTTTTCTGTCCTCATTTGATTTGCTGATTCTCAGGTCTTAGCATACTGGAATGAATGAAGTGTGAGTGGTGCAGGTGTTTTTAGTGAAGAGGGATGAGATTTGCTCTTGAGCTGTTTACCACACAGCAGCAGAGTGTCACGCTGTCTAAGCTGTCTAAAGAATCACAACCATGATTTTCTCTAGCACCCTAGTTCAATGTGGGCCGGTCCCAGGCAGGATGGGAACTTGACTTATCACTTCATCCACTTCTTGAGAGGCGAGTGCCTCTGTTGTCTCCGTTTACAATAGCCAGTGAGAATGTTATAAAGTTCAAAAGGTACTTCAAGTAAAGATAAATATTTTTTTCATCAATCATAACTGTTGCTTCTCTTTTTTGATGTTCAGTGCTTAAACAGATTACAGTATTTGTTTCAGAAACAAAGTCTCATTTTATTGTTTTATTGTCTTTATTTAAAGTGTTTTCATTAATTAAAACTATTTTCTTTCGTTTCCACTGAATAAGTAATCGGTTTCTTCTCATCACAAATGTATGACACTTTATATCCTGTTATAAAATCCAAGAGGTGTTCTGAAATGTTATTGTACACCTCTCCTCATTAAAATCTGACTTCAAATTGAAAATAAATTGAATATATGTGGTTAATTGCAAATTCAAATGAAACATTCAGACAGGGCACTTTAATTGTATTCCGACAAACAAAATTAGGATGCTCAGCTGGAATGTAAAAGCCATGAGGTGTAACAACATAAACTTATCTGGGACAAAATAATGGATTTGGCTCTCATGAAATCTCAGTGGAGTATTAAGAGCACAACAGACAGCTGCTACAGTATATACATAATGAGTGAAGAATGACTGCATGAAATCTACATATTGTAATACTAAAACACCAAAAGTCACATATTTGTCACACTTTGTGATGTTTTAGCCTGATAATATAAATTAAACAGAAGATAATAATATACCAAATTAATACCACATTGAGAAAATTATGTTTATTCTACATTTGCTTTTTGATTTGCGTTGCAATTCAGTGGATGTAAATTATAGGGAACAAATGCTGTGGATTGAAGCAAATTGGAAAATGTTTTCAAAGTATCGACTTGTTTACTATATGTCTTAAATTTTAGTTGCCCTTTTCCTGGGTTTTCTTTTTCAGATCACCTGTTTAACCACAAAATATGACAATATATATTTTTTCATGTTTTACAAACATTTTACAAACAAATTGTATGATTTTTAGAAACATTGGGATCACACTATGAATTCTTATTGGAAATTGACATTTACAGTTGTAGAGGTTTGATGGGTTTACTGAGACAATTATTAATTGTAGCAGTAATCACGAGGTTGTTCGTTGTGGCTTTTAGAAAATCAATCATCAGAACAACTAACAACGCACACACACGGGTTCAATACACGATACATTTATTAATATAAATTGTGCACCAAACATATACTAGTCTGCCTGGATACAAGCGGCAGACCTTACTGTGAGGGTTATCAATATACAAGGTATATAATCTCGAAGAGATGCAAACACAAAGAGATACACAACAGAGAATATATGTCAATATATATCGTTTGGTTACCAAATCTCTAATCAGTGTTATTACCCACTGTTACTCTAAACTCGGAAGTAAATACATTACTCATGAATTAAATTGATAACAACTTGTGTTGAGGTACGATTGAATTCTCGAGACGCAATGTAGAACATGGGGTTTACTTATCCACTGTGTATGGATTTGGAATTTCCCGGCACGAACACCAAACCAGCTGACAGGCTCTGTTGCAGCCTCTGTTCCTGTGGTTGTCCAATGGGCGTTGTCCCGGCGTCCTCTGGCTACCGGCCAACCAGTCGAGGTGCAGCTCGGAGTAGGACGGGGGGAGGAATCTAACTGCGGCGCGCAGGGCAGTTGTTGCTCCGAGGGGATCTACCAGCAGTCTGGCTGGCTAATAGAAACTCTATGCACAGAGTGTGACTGCGAGTCCTCACAAGTCACTCTTTTGCCCGGGAAGAAGCTGGTTCGTTCCTGGTCCAGCCCTGCTTCTGAATAAGCTATTCAGGTTGTCGACGAGGGTCCAACTGTAGGCTGCCGTTGATCAAGCGGAGCGTTCACGTTGGTAGAATTCTGAGTACGTACGGGATCCTCGGCCTCGCGCTTAGAACAAAGTCCAAGTCCCTTTGCAGACAACAGCAGTTGTCATGTGATTGTCTCTGAGGATGCGCGAAAATGGCCAAGGAGAGCCCCGATCTGAGCTTGCGCTCCCTTTTTGACCAAGACACAGATGTGTGCTGATTGGTTGAGAGTTTGGCAGGCATTGGAGGCCCACGTGGTATTACCACACCCTGCCAGTCCCTGATTGGTTGATCAAGGTGAGATATGAGTCACTTACTCTTGATACTTAGGAATGCAGTCCAGATGTCCAATTGGCACTCCCTAGACAGATAGGCGCCAATGGATGACCATTGACCATGATAGCCAGGCTTAGCTAAGTGCATCCCCGTTTGGGAGCTGTCCCTTATCAAAAGAAAACATCTAAATCAGCCTGCATGAATACTTTCTCTGTGGCTGCACCACAGAGATGGAGGGTGAGATGGGGCCTTTCATTTAGGAAAGCACACCAACGCTTAATTCTGTCTTATTAACAAGCATTGCCGCTACACACTGTACCTTTTTACATGAATCAGCACTATTGTTGTTCCCGATTGTTGTTACAAACATATCTGATAAAATGTAGTTACTTTAATAAAACAATAATAAATGCTTACACTCATATACAGTAGAGCTTTTCTGGACACTCCACTCAAAGTACTTTACAGGTAATGGGGACTCCCTTACACATTTCCTCTACATTTTTAACTACTGTATCATCACAACTAAATTTAAATTCCTGCACATTCAGTCCAGGTGGATGCTTCACATTGGTGGTGGTGGTGGAGGGGAGTCCCCATTACCTGTAAAGCCCTTTGAGTGGAGTGTCCAGAAAAGCCCTATATACAGTAAGTGTAAGCAATTATTATTAGTAATTTGATCAAATTTAACCTGTTTATAAAGATTTCTCCCTGATAAAGCTATTTTTATTTTGTTTTTAAACCTTAGTCTACTGGTATGGTTGTTGCATTGTTATGAGTGATTGATGCTGATGATATACTGTATGTCAACTCCCTGCTGACTGTTAAACCCCAAAGTGGGTGTTTAATATGTCCAGTTTGGATCAAAAGCTTGATCTGAGGCTTCGGCATGTTATTCTCTCTCGTGTATTTATCAGTGTTTAGAATCTTCAGCTTTAGCATCTGCTGTGATGAGTTTTGAGTTTTTCCCTTCAATAATTCCACTGCACATACTAAAGAACTATTTCTCAGCACTGATAAATGTAGCAATGAACATTCTTTTGCATCTTAAAGAGGTTTGGTTTCCATTGAAGAAACACATCCGAATGCTTTTGATATACAGTACTTTACAAAAATGTGGCTTTATTACGTTTACAATGAAACTTACAAGAACCTTTTTCCACTTGACTTGACGTGCCAGACCTACTGACATATTATTTCTGATAAGCCAGTTACACTGGCCCTTACTGTAGGCAGTATGTAAGCAGGCCAGATTCTTGTCTCTTTGTTAGCAATTAAAGAGCAATGATGTGCTAGAGTAAATTTCTTTTGGTAATAGTGGTATATGTAATTGTGAAGAAAATAAAATTCTGACAATTTATTTGGATTGCACACTTGGAAATAGAAGTAGAAATTCACTGAATATGAAAAATGTTATGCCTTTAAAGCATTATAGGTAGAATACACTAATGTTAAATACTGTAGCTTTTGTATCTACATTGTATATATCAATTGATAGTACCACTAAATACATTTCAAATGCACTGTTTTGTACCATACCTAGGTATGGCAATTCCTTATTAATTTATTAAGTAGCTGTTTGAAGGATTACGGAAGCCATCTTTGATTCAGATGGCTTCTATTTGGCATGTAATTTTGATATGCAATACCTTAAACTGAGCATAGAGTGAACTGCGCTGATATTTAAGGAAAAAATTGTGTTTATTTTGGACCTAATTTAACAATAGATATTTAAGCTACAACTCATAAGAATATTTATAATCAAGAAGCCATTCATCCCATCTAGCCCCTTTTGTAAATCTCCTCCTCCATATCCTCCACCTATTACAGTATATTGTACAAACGTCACCTCCATTGTAAATATCAATAGGTACAGAAAATATTTTCTGTAATGTGCATGTGTCACTTTTTGATGTCATATAAATTGTGACATCAAAACTATTCATCTGGGATCTAGAAAAAGTTTACTCCTTATATGGAGTAAATAAATAAAGTCCAAATTAAATCCTCAGACCACAGGACACATTTCAGCGCACATTGTATTTGAACAAAAATGTATTCTTCCATCCTGTAGGATTTGCAGAACAATAGTGGACTGTTATGAATATATATTGTATTGAAGCGTTAAGTTCTTGAGACTTGATGAAACACTGGTGAGTAGTAAATGAACTTTAATGTATTTACTAATACATGTAGAGCTAATCCTAAAATGAAACAGTGAAAAAAAGACAGGTGTGATATTTTCTCTTAGTTGTCAAGGAATGCTGGTGCAAATTCTGTACTGCTCATTACTTTTACCCTGCCTGTCTGCATCTTTCAGTGACCAGAACAACATCCAGTTTCAACCCTGAAACCCTGGGAACTCTCAACTCCCCTCTGCAGTGGATAACAACACCAGTCCCAGTGTGCCTCTCTGCCAAATATCTTGTATAGAAACAGTGACCACTTCAATGTTGATACTGTATTATCTAAAAAAATACTTTACTGTATCTCAGAGCATAGATAATATCGATTGTAAGAAAATAAAACATTTTACCAACATTTCTAACACAAACTCTAGCCTTACAATGGTTTCAAGAGTCAGTATTTTGGCAAAGAAAAGCCTCCATCTTATCTTCAGGGAATTGTAAAGATATGAGGGAAGTAAATACACAAACTAAAAATTACTGCTCAAAAGATGCCACTTTAGTCAGCATCTTGTTCAAGACTGAAAATTACACTAAAGACTACCAGTGCATTTTATACTCTTCTGGTATTGCTTTCCTTTGATGTGAAAACGTAGGAATGAGCACCACACTTTCTTTCCTCTTATTAGAAAACATCACATATTCTACTGGTGCATTCTATACTATATCTTTATAATTAAGGATAGCTATGACCATTCGAATAATAATGCATTCAAAAATAAAATTTACATTTACATTTACTTTTGGACAAATGAAAAAAAAAGCAAACTTTTAGTATCTCCAAAACAGACAACAAAGTGGCTGTTATACAAAACTATCTTCTGCAAAATGCAGACATCAGAAAACAAAGAAGCCTAGAGTCCAGTAATTTAAATTATCCAATGACATCTTTGAGAGAAAATTACACCACCAAGAGCCTTGAGAACCCCTTCAGAAACCACCCAGGAGAGGTTGGTGAGGAAGGTGCTGTCACGATTGTAATCCCTCCCCCTTAAGGGCGATCCGGCTCGTACACATTTTAGTTGATTTTGTGCACCTGCTCCCTGTTCCATCCTCCCTACAAAAGCCAGACGCTCACTCTGTTCTGGGCTCTGCACTGGAACATGGATGCCCGGAGGCTCGCCTACCACGGAGTCGCCTTATGTCCGCGGCTCGAAGGCATTGGCCTCCTACCGGCGTCCTGAACCTGCCGAGTCAGGGACTTGCAGCGCCTGGTCCCATTCCCCCTTTTTCTCTCTGACCCTTCGCCGGATTCCGCTCCAGTTTTTAACTTTGTCTTGTCTTTCTTCAACTCCTCGCCAGATCCCGCTCTGACTATTAACTGTGTGTTGTCTTTCTCAGATAGGATCACCCAGCTCTGGACTTTTGCCTGTACTGGATTTCCCTTCGGACTCCCTTTGGACTGTTTGCCATGACCACGTCCCCCCAAGCACCTTCGTCACGCTCCCCTGTTCATCTATCAGCCCAGTTTCTCCTCTCCTCCCCGTGTCTGTTCACTCCCTTCTGGATTGTGCTGTCTGCATAGGGTCCTGAAAGACGCTTCATAACAGGTGCAGGGTACTTTCATTGTCAAATCTAGCAATGCAATCCAAAACACGTAAATGACTTTGAAAATATATCCCAGATTTTTAGTTATGTCACTGAGTTGTACTATATCTGACAATGTGAATTATATTAACAAGGTTTTCAAATAACATTCTTTATAATTTGCAGTGGCAAGGTTAATGTGTTTAATTTGAAAAAATATCACATTAAGCCTAAAATTTAATCTATTGCAGTAAGATACTTTCAGCTGATGAGGTATTGTTTATTAATATCTAGCATATATCCATCCATATTCTTACCACTCTATTCAGGAAGGGTTGTAGGGGAACCAGAGCCTACCTGACAAGCAATGAGCACAAGGCAGGGTACACCCTGGATGGGAAGCCAATCAATTTTATACAGACACACACTCACGCCAGGGCCGATCTTTCCAGAATCCAATTCATCTACCAGTATGTCTTTGGACTGTGGGAGGAGACCAGAGCACCCGGAGGAAACCCAAAATTTCTTGTTTGTGTGGGACTTGGGTGGATGTTTTACTAGACAACTAGTAAAAAAATATGAAAGCTCAAGGCCTTTGTATTCCTATATTCAGGAATTGCGTCAGTAAAGCAAAAACACTTATAGCCTCAGTACAAGTGCTATTAAATAATTTTATTTTGCCTTTGCAAAAAATAATTGAAAAAATCAATCTGTAAATCATTAATTAACCCTCCAAACTGTATATGCACTATAGTTTTTTGATAAATTGGGGAAAAAAAAAAACATTTTTAGTCTTTTGTGCCACAGGACTGCTGTGAAAATATACAGAACAGCCTAGAGAATCCTGAATTTTGAATTAGGCACAGAGATGAAAAAAATTATAAGACAAAGCAGAAAGACCGGGATATTAATGTCCTGCAAAAGGAGAAAATGTGAAGTGTTTATTTCTTTTTCTACATCTATAACATTCTAAGGCAGTCTTTCATCTTCCCAACCTCTATTTCTATCACTTTTCAAAGGTTGTCGTATTAGGAGATCAAAAGACACCCCTTGGGAAATTAAAGAAGTGCAGTCTTAATGATAACCTAAATTGGTGCCTGGGACAGGGTTCTCTCTTTTCTAGTAAAATGGGGGAAAGGTTTTTTCTTCTACGGCTATTTGAGCAGCTAACTGTCTCTTAATTAAACGCTTGGCTTTATAAAAGAATAGTGCCATGCCTCTGTTTATTTCTTTCTCTCAGATATTATAATCTCTTTTGTCAAAGACAACTATGAAGATTCTTGAATAATATTGTCTCCCCTTCAATACTATACTCTTACTGAGCTGGTGTGATGTTTATTCAATTTTCTTATTGTGTATTTACTGAATTTAGATTCAGAGGCGGCTACGTATAATTTAAAAATGATTTAAAAATTTGGGCTTGGAATTGTGTTGAAAAGAAAGGAGATTTTGGACACAGCTCCCTGTTGGTAGTAGTGGTCATATTCTGTGAAGGAGTATGTATGCAGTACTGTATGTATACAGTATGCAGAAGCATATTATACTGTACATTGATGACACCTGCTCTAACAATTCTTAGCCCAAGCCAGTCACTCCTCCAGCTCCCTCCAGCTCTCATTCATTCTTAGTGTATCTTCCACCTCTCTTCCTTTCTTTGACATAGGCCTCTAAAGCCTCTAAAATTGATCAAATTACAGACCACTAATTCACACAACTACAGTATCTCCTTTAAAGCTCTTTCCGTCCCAAACATATACTGAACTTCAAAAGAGACCTATCACCGTATTTATGCAATCATGTTTTTCAGAAAAATGAAGCTTACAGATTTTAAATATCAATCAAAAAGTTTGGTGTCATTCTGATGAATGCATCATTCATAATTAACCATGATATATTTGAGAGACTTTGACTGCAATATAAGCACTAATTTGACTGCGGCATAAGCAATAACTTGCTTAGTGCTACATAGCACTAAGTACTAATTGCACTTTTTGTGAAGTGTCCAGGAAAGTGCTACATAAGTGTATATTGTTATTATTATTATTAATTCACTAATTCACTAATAAATCACCTTATTAGTGAAGGAGCTGGTTGAGCGATGAGGGATTTAGCCTATTGAATGTGAGGCTTTATAATCAGCATAGAAAGAAATCAATATGCCTTGCTTATCAAGAAAACAATGTCTTCGTGCTATTAACTGATTCCTTGCTTGTTGACAACTTTTGATCCCACCGAGTAAGTTTCGGTATAAAATTACCGTGCTGTGTATGGAGCCATGTATGGAGTGGGATAAAAAGATGCAACAAGAATTAGATAGATAGATAGATACTTTATTGATCCCGTGAGGGAAATTGCAGTGCAACAGCAGCTTAACACACACAACACAGCCACAGTGTAACGAATTATATACTAATAGTACAATACATACAATACAATACAAGAGTTACTCACAGTCCGGACACACAAGAGGAAACTAGAACAGAACAGTATACAGAAAATCGTATCACACGTATGAATATAAATATAGATGTAACCATAGATATAAATATAAATATAAATGTATTGCACAGGTCCCTGGCATATATTGCACAAAAGTGGTTGTAAACGGGAAAAAGAAAAAAAAAGAAAAAGAAAGAGAACAGATGTAGCAGTATATGTGTATATGCGTTTAGTCCAGAAACAGGTCAGTTCCAAGTGGTTCACCCCACACCACTCCACAAAGCTGCTGACCAGTCCTCTGTACTCCTCCTCCTGCTCATCCTTGATACATCCCACAATTGCAGAGTCATCTGAGAACTTTTGCAGGTGGCATGACTTTGAGTTGTACTTAAAGTCCGAAGTATAGAGGGTGAAGAGGAATGGAGAAAGAACTGTCCCTTGAGGTGCCCCTCAAGAATTATAGAATATCATTAAATTGTAAGAGCTAAGACCAATGTTCTCAATTGTTTCCTACTCATAACTTTAGGTTTGTAGAAGATGTCAATATCCGATGCCCAGAGATGCTGAGGTATGGATCGCGGAACTGCCCATTTGGAGCCCCAGGTAGGGTTAGGGTTAGCATTCACAAACTACTAAGACAATTTTTAACCTCAGTGCTATTATTTCTGGTCAAGCAAAGGTTAAGGACGGGTGGTTTTGTAGTTATCTGAAAAAAAAATTCAGAAACTCTCTGGGGCCTGGATAGGTCGGTGAATAGCGCGGTAATTTTATACCTAAACTGAGTCGGTGGGATCAAAAGTTGTCAACAAGCATTATAGAATATAATTTAGTTGCAAGAGCTTAGACCAATATTCTCGATTGTTTCCTACTTATACCTTTAGGTTTGTGGAAAATTTCAAAATACAGTATGATGCCCAGAGATGCTTAGCTATAGATAGCAGAAATGCTCAGTTGTAACCCAAGGTAGGGTTAGGGTTAGCATTCACAAACTACTGAGACCATTTTTAAACTCAGTGCTGTTATTTTTAACCCAAGCCAGGTTGAGGACGGGTGGTTTTGAAGAGTTATCTGAATTTTTTCTTTTAGAAACTCTTTGAGGCCCGGATGGCTCGGTGAATAGCGCGGTAATTTTATACCTAAACTGAGTCGGTGGGATCAAAAGTTGTCAACAAGCATTATAGAATATCATTTAGTTGCAAGAGCTTAGACCAATATTCTCGATTGTTTACTACTCATACCATTAGATTTGTGGAACACGTCAAAATACGATGCTCAGAGATGCTTAGGTATAGATCTTGGAAATGCTCAGTTGGAACCCCAGGTAGGGTTAGGGTTAGGATTCACACACTACTGAGACAATTTTTAAACTCAGTGCTGTTATTTTTGGACCAAGCCAGGTTGAGGACAGGTGGTTTTGCAGAGTTATCTGAAAACATTTTCAGAAAGTCTCTGGGGCCTGGATGGCTCGGAGAATAGCGCGGTAATTTTATACCTAAACTGAGTCGGTGGGATCAAAAGTTGTCAACAAGCATTATAGAATATCATTTAATTGCAAGAGCTTAGACCAATATTCATGATTGTTTCCTAATCATGCCTTTAGGTTTGTGGAAGATGTCAAAATACGATGCTCAGAGATGCTTAGGTATAGATCTCGGATATTCTCAGTTGGACACCTGTATACAGTACAGCGGAAATGCTCAAGTTGACACCCCACGTAGGGTTGGGGTTAACATGCACACAATACTAAGACATTATTTAAGCCTGGATGTCGCGGTGCACCATTCAGCAGTTGTATACAAAACTGAGTATGTCTGATCAAGAGTTGTAAGCAAGCATTATTGAATGTCATTCAAATGCAAGTGCTTCTATCAGTGGTCTTGATTGTTTCCCATTCATTCCTTTTGGTTTGGGGAACGTGTCAAAATCCTATGCCCATAGAAGTTCAGATATATACAGCGGAAATGCTCAGTTGACACCCCAGGAGGGTTAGGGTTAACGTTCTCACGGTACTGAGACATTTTTTATGCTTAGGGCTGGATTTTGGGTCCCAAGTCAGGTTTGGAACAAGTAGTTTTTACCTCCTATCTGAAAAATCCCAGGGGCATGAATGTGATGGTGCAACATGCACCAGTTGTATTGCACCAAGCTAAGAGCTGGATTTTGGGACCTTATTCAAGTTTTAGACAAGTAGTTTTTTGCTCCTATCTGATTTTTATTTTTCGTAAACTGCCTGGGGCCTGCATGGCGCAGTGCACCGCGAGGTAATTGTGTCCTAAAACTGAGTTGGTCGGATCAAACGTTGTAACCAAGCATTATTGAATCCCATTCAAATGCAAAAGCTTAAATCAGTGGTCTTGATTGTTTCCTATTCATACTTTTTATTTTGGGGAACAGGTCAAAATCCAATGCCCGGAGAATTTCAGATATACAGATGCAGCCATTCAAAATGCACGGTACAGTCCCGTAGCGTTCACCGCGTTGTACCAAAGTACGTGATTGGCTGACCAAAATGTCCGACAGTGGCACTGGTGGTGTATTGGTTGTTAGTGAAATTAATCATTTAATCTCTTTACTGTGCATGTTTTAATCTGCTTGATATTGAATATTAATATGTAGTTCTACAACTTAAGCGAAATTTTAGTAGCTGAGAATAAGAGGAGCATAACACATCTGAAGGTCATTAACGATATTAATTTAGGAACATAAACATATTATGTTAACTGTATATGGCTGGTATTGGTAGTTTAAATTAAAATACACACCAGTATTCCACTTTCTTCCTAAACATTTTAAGCATCCACGTCTTTCATTCGGTTACATACTGTGGTTATTTTGGAAAAGGTTTTATGTGCTCCTTCTGACTGTATTCAGTCAATACACTTCATAAAAAGTTATAATGTTTTAACCTTTTCCATGAATATTTGCGCTCATTATCGCAGTAATAAAACACATACTTTTAAAGAATTTGATTAATAGGGAATTATTAATTATTAATAGGGAGATATTAATCACATTGAATCGCATATCTAAAGAAATTAATAATGATATAATTATATTCATATAGCTCAAATTATCACTGTAGGACACTTTCTTTGTAAACATCTGCATTCATTTGACTCATTCACCCCCTGATTACTTGGAAACTTTTTGCCTTTGTGTAATGGCTTAGGCATCTGACTTGCATGCTGGAGGTTGAGGGTTCAAACCCAGCTCTCACCATGATTTTTCTTTTAACAAATAAACATTTCTTTGAAAAACTACAATAGAAAATATTATGGACACTGTATTGACATTTTTGAAATTTCTAAATATCACAAAATGTTCAAAGTTAAGTGATTAACCTTTTCTATTAATACTTGCACTCGTTATCGCAGTAAAAGAAATGCATACTTTTTAAAATTTGATTAATAGGGAAAATAATATGGAATTGCGTATCTAAAGAAATTAATAACAATATAATTATATCCATATAGTTCAAATTATCACAGTACTATTATCATAGTACACTTTACACCCTGTCTATTCCCAAGGTCATCAAACAAAATATTTTCATTTTGTTTGAGTGAATCTTTTTTTTTCCACAACCCCCTATCATACTGCTGACACCTAATCTACAAAAGCTTCTTGTCCAAAGTTTCCAGATCCACCCACATAGCCATTATCCACACCACCCCCTGACTATTTCAGGATCACCTAAAGGGCATCACACTTGTCCAGGTCTCTCATTTATTCCATTTCTTGCAAAACGTGTGCCCTGACATTTACATCGGTGCAACAGGAAGAAGACTGACCATTTAGGGAGCACATCAAAAGCAGTGAGGATCAAAGATCTCCAAGCTCGCCACGTTTCTTCTCCCCACCATGATTACACTGACCTTTTCGTCTGCATCTATTCACTGTAGACTCCCGTACCAGAAACAGAATTATCCTTTAACTTGACGCACAGTATCTCTGCACTCAAAAAATGACTTTTAGAATCTCTTTCTAATCTTTCACTTCATTTACAGTTTGTTGTTTTTCACATTTCTCTCAGAATGAAGTCTCCAGATTTTAGCTCAAACATTCATCTCCACTGCCCATTCCCTATACCCCTTTTCTTTTCCATCCCTTTGCTCCACTCCCCTGTAGATACTCCACAGCCAAGATGTTGTTTTTTTTCATCTTTTTGGAAGTTAACCCCTTCTCATTCCTTTGGAGCGCACCTGATTCCACAGCTCCCCACTCACACCTCTATCAAAAATAGTACAGATATTAGAGAATCCAAAGAAAGAAAGATATGCTGAGCTTGAAGACAATATAACAAAAAAGTTCATAAAATCAGTGTCATTTATATTTTGTATTGTATCACTTCATGTATTGTACCACTTCAGCAAGCAACATCCCAGGCTCACACCTAATAGCTGGTATTGATTCTACACACGTAGCATCACAGGTACCACTGAGAGTAATTAATTCCTATTTAATATTGATCTATGTTCTCTTGTAAATTCACAGGTTTGCCAAGTCTTGAAGTAGTCAGTTTATGACATGTGTTATGAATAAGGTATATTATGTGCAATACACTACTTAGTATGGAAAAATCATATTTTGTGGTAGCAGGATCATAAGTCATGTTATTTGCAGATTGCATTTGAAAGAAATAAATTAACATATTCTCAAAAATATCAATTTTCCTAAATGCCACCATAGATACCTATTATCACATAGTTATATATTCTGTGAGTGTACAGTATATAAGCGCACATCATGTTATGGAAATCCTTGAGTGAAAAAGAGCCTCTGATGTCTGAATTATACAATGTCATCACACAGGTGAAGGCCTTTCCTGGCTATGATACACAATGCAATGCAAGCAAAAGCTTTTCACATGAATGAGTAAAGAACTTCACACACCAGCTATTCTTACTGGTTTAAGGAGGTCAATTTATCTTCAAGGACAATGGTGACTATTCTCAGTCCATTCTGAAAGTCATTAGTTTTTAATCAACTGTATCACTTTCCATTGGTAGAAAGTACCATGCAAAAATAATAATAAGCAATGCTTAAAACAAATAAGTACAAAATTAAATATTAAATACACTAAATAAAATTAAGAGTAAAACAAAATTAAAGATTATAACCTGTATTTTAGTAAAAAGATGGCTTGTTTATTAAGTGAGTTTTAAAAGTGTTGACAATTGGAGTCTGCAAGAATATGCAAGAAGGTATACGCTTATTATTTTCACTGGATATGAAGTCTTTTGGGAACTCAGATAAATGAACACGAAAAATAGGTCACATTTGTAAATAATTTTCTATGTATAGAGAATGAGGCTGATTCTAGCTATTGTGAAAGACTGAATTCTTTTAATCCAATGTCAACATGATTTAGTGGAAACAAAATTCACCTACCAAACCATTTGTTATAGCCATTGTTTTTATTGTCCCTGTTAATTGGATCTTTTCCCAAAAGAGGTTTCAAAGCTTTTTTGGGGGGATTCAAAATTGGCACCCATCTTAGTCACAGGAACAGTAATTAATATCTACTTAGATCCGATCAGTCTGTCTGTAACAGAGAAAATTAAGCTGGACATGTGATGTTCAATCTTGATCAACTTAGTCAGAGTACTGAGAATCTATTTATTTCAGACAGCATGATGCAAATTTTAGATACTTAACCTTGCCTTCTTTCATCAAACTCACTACGCAACTGACACAAATTCTGAATTTTTAATCTTCTAAATCAAGAAAGTGTGAAATTTCTTTGGAAACCAACTCGCACATTAAAGCTCACAGTATCGAAGCAGAAAGATCAAATTAAACAGGATTATAAGGTGACTATAGATTGTTTGAGAACGTCTGTCAAAATGATCCATGATCCAATCCACTGTATACGATTGTAAAAGATTATATTATATTCTCAGATGCTAAGCAATATCATGCAGGTTACTCAAGGACTCATACTGTATACATACAGAACCCCTTCATTTCAAAATGAGCACTTCCCTCCCCTCTCCCCAAAAATAGAATTGCACAATTTATTTCTAATTTATTCACATAAAGGTTCAAAGTTTCAGTTTCAGATATGTTTGTGGCTGTTGCGTAATGTGCTTGGTTTTATTTTCTCAGTTATGTTTCTATCATGTCTACTTGGTTTAGTACAGGGGAGTTATCTCTGCATGCTTCTTTTGATAGCAACTCATTTATTCACTTTATTCCTTTTTTTACTTCTTACTACTTATTTTTACTTTATTTCAATTTCTATTTCTTACTTCTTATTTTTACCAAATGTGCAAAACAAAAAATGTCCTCTCCAAGATCACGATATGCTAAAGCCTGTCTCCTCTAGTTTTCCTAGCTTTATGGCAACTAGACAGCTACCCTGCCTCTCCTGAAGATATACTGTATGCTTGTCAGAATACAGTACATTGTTTGTCCACTGTGTTGTATTTCTCTTTAATGTATAATAGTTTAATTGAGCCCCATATACAGTATGATCAAGTCTTTTTTTTCAAGGCAGCAAGTAAAATAATGTTTGAGAACATCAAAAAGCTTAAGAATCACCAAAAGGGTACTCTCCTTATTTTCTTAACTATTCCGGCTATGTACCAGACAACAGAGAAAATGTAGGTGCATTTCAACACAAAATTAAACTGCACAAAGCAAATACACAAAATCTTAATGTATTTACTCAAGTGGTTCAGCTGTATGGAGGATCTGTTTGTAATGCAATAGTCATGTGACCCTGTTGAATAGATTCTTTAAGGTAAAATAAACAAAGTACTGTAGTGTGCTCTCACGAGGCACCAGTTCTGTAGGGTTTGGGCATTTACGGGGACAATTATTCATTGTAGCCGTAAATCACAAAATGATTCTTTTGATGGCCTTAGAATCCAACCATGTGATATAACTCAAACAACGCGCACACACACGGGTACTAAACACGAGGATACATTTATTAATACATAGAATATGCATATAAACCTAACAGATCTTATCGAGAAGGTTATCAGAATACAAAAGGTATATATTCAGTCAGTTACGAAGTGTTACACATATCAAGAGGACATACGTTCAGTATATCATTCATTTAGACCGTTTCATAAAGTGAACTTGGTTACAACTTCTACATTAGATACTGAAAACAAGTACATAACTCTTAGGAATTAAATTGATATCAACTGGTTGGGATAACAATTGAATTCTTGAGCTATAATGCATTGAAGTTGAATACTCATCCAATCTCTGGGGATTCAGATCTCCTGCGGGCTCTCTGGCTCCATGCCAGGCTGTGCTGTGCTGCTTGCAACGGTGCGCTGCTGATGCTCACTGACCGGCTAGTTAGTGTTGGCTTTAACTAGCAAAGTTTGTGCACAGGAGAAAAGATGACTGTGGGTCCCAGCAGGTCAGGAAGAGGACCGGTTCGTTCCTGATGAAGCGCTAGTTCTGAATAGTGATTCAGCTGTCCACTGTTCCGACCTGTTCACGAGGCTTGCTAACCTCGGGTGGATCCTCTGGTTACTCTCTGGCAATCTCCGCTCTAGACTCTTAGAACAAAGGAAAGTTCTGGCACTCGGACACACTGGCCGTTCCGTGGTTGTCCGGGCTGAGTCTCAGGATGGTCAGGAGGTGCGCTGCGAGAATGTCCTGCCCTTGGGAACCTTTCTGCTCCTGGGCCGTCCTGCCCTGGAATTGTCTCGCACCCCTGGAATTCTCCTTAGAATTCTCCTACTGGAATAGTCCTTCACGAATAGTTCTGGAGCTCTGTGTTGCCTGTTTTTACCTGGAGGAACGTTTCAGCTCGTTCATTGGCTGAAAGTTTCCTGGGCATCAGAGTCCCACGTGGGTTACTCGGCCCTACCAGTCCCTGATTGGTTGATCAAGGTGAGATATGAGTCACTTACTCCTGACACCTAGGAATGCAGTCCAGATGTCCATCTGGCACTCCCTTGACAGATAGGCGCCAATGGATGACCATTGATCATGATAGCCAGGCTTAGCTAAGTGCATCCCCCTTTGGGAGCTGTCCCTTATCAAAAGAAAACATCTTTAAATCAGCCTGCATGAATAGCTTGAAGAGAGAGATGGGGCCTCATTTGGGAAAGCACAGCAACACTTAATTCTTAATTCTTATTAACAAGCATTGCCGCTACAGTACTAACATAGTATTTAAACAGTTACCAGTGGCAACACTGTATAGGGCTAAATAAAATAAAACTGAGCTTGAAAAATACTCATAGCTATATTTGGGTTATTCGTAGCTGAATAGCTCCAAGGAATGAAATACAGTAAGTAC
This sequence comes from Lepisosteus platostomus, assembly GCF_059453375.1. Classification (NCBI taxonomy): domain Eukaryota; kingdom Metazoa; phylum Chordata; class Actinopteri; order Semionotiformes; family Lepisosteidae; genus Lepisosteus; species Lepisosteus platostomus. The sequence goes on from NC_142616.1 coordinate 22,758,457, forward strand.
AATTTCCAATGTTTATCATCTTCATTCTAACTGGAAAAAATTAAGACATCACTTCTGCTGCATTGTAATTTATTCAGTAAAATTAAATACTAAAGGAGTTTATATGTTTCACGTTGCACTTTTCTGGAAAGTTACTAAATCTATACAGTAAAAATGTCGTTACTTTCTAATAGATCATTTCTATAAATAGATTGTTCTAAAGGATATAAATGTTAGAAGTCAGAGTACAGAAATTCTAGGTCTGGGTGCATCTGGGATAATGCGCCTGTATTAAAAAATCCTCACACAAATCTGAAATCCCTCTGTACAATTTCAGAAAACATAATAAACACATTAAATACTGTATGTAATCACCAGCACCAGCTACATGGGGAGTAGAAAATACAACCAGCAGTTGTCGCTATTGGAAAAGAATGAACAAAAGAATGTTTACAAAGAATATGAGCCCATCTATCTTATTTTAGTAACCAATTAATACAATCTGATCTTAATGGACAGGGAATCAGCATACAGCTGAGGTTTGGAGCGTATCCAGTCTGAGGACCTGAGAGTTCCATCTTTGCAGTTCTGCAGATAATGTTTCCTCTTAGCCTCATCCGACTTTGATTGCTCTTTGGAATGGTTTTCAGCCGACTATAAAGTGCTCAGGATATCTGAAGTCATGGTTGTCTCCCGGAAAAGAGTTGTGGTATTATGTGGGGGGCGTATTCAGTGTAGAAGCGGAGCCCTGGATTAAGGGCAGCAATCACAGCTGATGAGCCACACTGAGCACCTCCTCGGAAGGACAAGCTGACACCCGCAAGGGGAGAACCTTCCAGCAACAATACCGGAGTGGATTTCGCTAACCTCACACCAGTGTCCCCGCCCATCTCAGATGGTGCATCGACTTTCACCAGTGTTTGTCGCGGCTCCTCCCACTCCCACACTATCACAGAGTGGCTTGCTCTCTCCAGGTGAGGGGGAGAACAGCAATCAGTGCAGCTTGATTGGGTTGGGTAGTGACTGAAAGAATGAGAACACAGGTTCAAGTGGGGAAAATGAGGTTTCTCAGTCAGGTTGCTGGGCTCCACAACAGGGTGAGGAGCTTAACAGTCTGGGAGGACCTTGGAGAAGAGTTGCTGCTCCTCTGAATCAAGAGGAGCCAGCTGAGGTGGATCAGGCTCTACCTAGTGAGGATGCCTCCTGCTGCAGGTGTACCAGATATGTGGGAGAAGACCCCGAGCAGATCCATTTCACACAGGAGGGAAGAAATGTTGCTCTCTAGGCTGGCCGGAGAATGCCTGAGAGTCCCTCAGGAGGAGCTGGAGACTGTGTCTGGAGAAAGGGAAGTCTGGTCTAGCCTGTTCAGATAAGCCTGTTACCACCATGTCCTTCACCAGGAGTAAGCGATTAGAATATGATGACAACGATGATGATGATTGATACAAAGATCTCATCCATCTGTTTATTTAAAGAAGCCAGGATAGCAACTTCACAGCTTATATAGCTAGCTTGTTTCACACTCCTTCAACCTATTGTGTAAAAAGTGTCTCTCATTTCAACTTTGAAATGGACATCCACGTATTATAGTTTTTTCTTGTTCTCCAGTTTGTTTCACTTTTGATTCTGATGAGGTCTACTGGGTTTTGACTTTGTCGATTCCTGTCAGGTTTTGATTAGTAAATCAGATATCCTTCTACTCTGCTCAGGTTTAAGAAAAATCAGTTCTTTTAACCCATCAGTGTAAAGTACTGAGTCCAAGAATATACTGTATTCAGTCAGTCCTTTCTGGACTGATTCAATAGCATCATCCTTGGATCCCTTAAAAAATATAAACACCTAAATCTTGTTTTATATATAGTTTATTCAAACTCAGTGTTTCTCGTGTAATATTTAGTTTAAGGTTTTCTCCCTGCATCTAGTATTCCATTACTTTCTGCATTAAACATCATCTGCCAGGCATGTGCCAGTGATTTCTTTTGCAATGTCTACAGTCTTTGCTAATCCTCCAGTTTTGATGTCATGTGCAAACCTGACGGATCAGTGGTCCGAACAGGGATCTTTGAGTTACTCTATTAATTACAATCTTAACGTGATCATTCCTTATTAGTACCTTCTGTTTAATGAACTAAATTTTAATTCAAGTTCACTTTCCAAAGTCTTCTAAGAATTTAAATAATCTATCAATTGATCCATTTATGTTTTTAATCCATTACTGGTGTTGCATATTCAAAGAACTCTTAAATACTGTACATAAATCCATGTTGACTATTCCTTAGACTCTTAATACCATATGGTTAACCCTATAGATTCATTTTAAATGTTGTTTCATTACCTTGCATTACACAAAAATCAAACTTTCTTATCTATAATATGCTGTTGAGGTCTTTCACCTTGTTATGTTTAGAGCTACTGTACATTAGCAATTTTGTAGTAAATTGTTGCAACCTTTGTCATGAGAGGCTGGTAGGAAATTGTTGTTAATAGCAATTGTATAGCATCTCTTATTTCTTAAAGTTAAATTGGCAAAATGCAGTACAATCAGGTCCTACATATTTGTATATCTCAAGACCTCTAGGACCTACAATATAACACTTTTACCTCGTTTATGCTAATGTTACAGAACTTTGTGTTAGGTCAGCCTAAAAGGGTTATTTCTTCTTTGGTAAACAATTGAGCAAAATAGAACATAGTGGATGCAGAGAAGCGTTGTTATGGTACACTGGGAGGTATGAGTAACATACTGTAACTATATATCTGTAAATTCATTTAAGTAACAAAGCATCTTGACAATTATTTAACTATAATACAGAGCTGTCACTGTAATGTACAACTTAAAATACAAACATGTTTGTTTTTTAAAGAAATAATTTATAATTTTCCGTATAAAATACAGTGCTGTTAACTACAAGGGAATGTGTTGTATTGCACTGATTATGTATAGTCTATACAAGTCTGAAGAGTCTGTTTTTAACAGTGATGACTGACATCAAAGAAAAAACAATGTAGTCTTAAAAGTGTTTGAGAATGTCATTACTTTTCTTTTCTAGCCTGTCACCCATAAGCAGGTACTTATATTGAAGAGTATCTTGATAATGTGTCTTGAATGGTCCTATCACCTATCAACTAGCAATTTTGTATCCCCTGCACTGAAGTTGCTTTATAAATTCAAGTGAAATCTCATCATTATTTATTACTGTTGAAGCTATTCAGTCACACCTAAATTGTTTCTCTGTGCAGTAGGCTTTAGTGATATCATTAGTATGGGTAGCATTGCGTGTGTGAATGTTTATAAATATAAGATAGGGACTATCTTTATCATACAACTGTGTATGGAATGATGACTGGAAAGAGTGAGTGTATGCCTTGCATGTTGTGATAGTGTAACTTGTTTTATCTTCTCTTAGATTTAAATTTTAACTGCATACCTACTACATTTGTGTTCTAGACTACTATACAGTCTAACATTAAAATGTTTATAGTAAGAAGCAGGCCAAGAGGATAATGCCCCAAAATAAGGTATTTTGTAAGGTACAGGAATTATTTATCAAACATATATTTAAACTGGTAACAGTTTTGTGATAGTAAACTTGTAATCATCCCTGTTATCATTTCTCAAAAGCTATAATTTCCAGAAATAAGAAACTTGTCTTCCTTGTCTTCAGTCCAAAAATTCTTTTTCTAGCCCATTTGTTAAGCTCTGCATGCTCTTTCTGTTCCCTCTCGTTCTGTCCTCGCCTTATAGTCTCAACTCTCAAATGTCCGAGTCGAGCACCCAAGTCTACCTTGTCTTTAGACCTACCTGGCATCCTACCCTCAGTTCAGCCACCAGGTGTCCTACTCTCTTTTTTGCACCTAGCATGACTCAATGGCCACCAAGTACTGCTGTCCTGAGCATCCTAACTGGTTGCAGACCCACTAACACTCTGTAATTGTAAGTATTAAATCTTACTCCAACATGAATTCCTAAGGAATGAAACTAGAAAGGACTGGCCACCTGTGAAATCTTTTCAGCCATGTCTCTGCAGGGTTAAAATTGATTTTGCTCGTTTAACAAAAGAGAGTACACATAAAGTATTGCAATTTCAGAATGTCTTTTTCTTTCAGACACTTTTGAAGGTATTGATTTACAAATAATTAGCTTCTCGAAAGGTCAGAATGACTCCTGGGTAAGGGTTTTGGAGACTTATACATAAATGCTTTGCATTGTGTGCACTGATATACAATTAAAGTCCGTAGACACTACTGAAAAGATATCCCACATATTCTCAAGAGATGTGACCCTTTTTATATTCACTTATTGTTTAATGGGTTTAATTAGTGTGCTGAAATGGATGAGAAAAAAAGTATATTAATTTATGCTATGTAATGAAAAATCACTCAGAAAGCTCAAACAAAAGTCTCCTTTCTTATTAGGAATGTTACTTTAAATTAAATGATTACTTTGGTTAAATAGAGGCAAGTGCATAATGAGACAGTGCACAGCTGGTCTTTATTTGGCAGTGTTTGCTGGTAATGCACAGGAGAGGAAACTTGTTTCTGCTGTTGCTTGGGGTTAAGATAGGACCACGAGCTGATTGGTCTGTCTCTTTTACACTTTAGTGAAACCTATTGCACAGGCAGCTGGTGGGGTCTGGTGGGAAATATCTGGGTTGAGCAGAGTCCTCCAGAGCCTCCAGTTCACGCAAACTCCACTGCCCAGGTTCACTCGGTGAAGGCAGGATTTGCCTAGCTCAGCACTCAGGAAATTCAAATGCTTACAATGGGCTTTGCACATATGCAAGATAAGTTGAAGGTGGAAGTTCTAAGATGGAAAGGGTATAGATACGTTTCTGTTTCAAAATGAATGCATGCAATGGTCTAAATTAATTTTAAATGTCTTACCTGTATTTCAGAATTAATGCTTTTCATTTGGGAGGTTACTTTTTTTACTATGACTTTGTCAAAAGTTTCATTTTACAAAAATTTTACGTAAACCGCGAAGATGCAAAAACATTTCTCTGGTTCATAACATTAACTCAATCTTCATATTGATTTCACCAACTCATATTAATTCTGAATTGCCAAGGGTTGTGTTGCCTGTTGGAAGCTGTTTTGTCATTTAATTGTCAACTAGAGGCTTATCAAGATGAACATTAGGATTCTGAATCCCATTTGAAGGCTGTTTTTCTTCTTTGGAAGCTGCTATGAGACAATAAACATACAGTTCCATGTTCAAGATCCTTTCTCTTACAAGAACTGTACAATGAATGTTGATTTCCAAGTCTTGTCTAATAATACTATTTGACAGTTAAACTGTAAAACTACTGTACATAGACCATTGTGGTAGTTTTGGGGATTATTTTGAATATTATATTACGTTTCCTAAATAGGACTTTCTTCAAAAACCCATAACAAAAAAGTTTGTTTTTTATTTCTTTCAGTGCAATAATAATTTAATAATAATCTGAATAATGTATTTTACAATGATATAAGAAATTGAAACATTCTGTGCCAGTCATGTATTTTCTTCAAAATGAGAAAGTCTACTACAGGGTACATAAAAAATATTTCAAATCACTTGGGAGCTTAAGAGTATAGGAAAAAATAGCTCTGGAAGAACCTGAGGCATTAGAAAAGCTTAAGTGGAAGCTTAGGACTTGATTTTTAAACTGAAGTTATGCTGGCAAAACTTTCATTTGTTCTTTGAGAGATTAGATATTTCATATTAACATTTGGTTTATAACCTTGACATTTTGGATGACCTTTTACTTATCAGGCCAATACGTTTGAATTATGTCCTTTATGCATGGTTTCTGCTGGAAATGATTGTTTTAGGTTAATGCTGATTCATTCACTTTTCCCTACAGCAAGTGAAAGTTAGTTAAATCTGTATATAACTGGATTATTTCTCTCTTTTGTAATACTCTAGCTCAATGAGCTTAATAACAGATCAGGGGAAATTCCAACAACTTCAAATAATAGCAGGAGTTGTTGTTACAAACCATACAATAGCTCCAAGTGCCTTCAGTATAATAACATCTCAAAGTGAAAATCAACCCATTGATTAGAGATTGAGCCAGTACACCATCCCATTGCATAGATTTCCAATATATTTACTGAATCCATTTCAATTAATTAAGAATTGATTTTATTATAGAAATGCTTCAGCTAAGACAAAACCATTTTGCCATGAGCCATGAAAAGAGAAAAAAAATATAAGGTTCATTGTTATGTTATACAAAGCCTGACCATCTGTTGACCAACATTTTTCTGCTCATAATCATTTTAAAAGGTTGGTGTCATCTCAAAGTGTCAGTGCAAAATATTTTTCTGCATTATCTGTTGGTACAGATCTATCCCCTGTTTCCTGCTTTTTAAACAGTTACCTGTTCTTCAGGCAGCTGGTCAGGTAACTGAGAGCAGCAGATCATTTCCCCATTCTGGGAAATGTGGTCCAAACAGGGCTGTGCTCTCAGAGTTTATTTACCTACAGTATTAGAGTAATAGGTCTATAGCTTGAGCATTCATAGGGGTCTATCATTTTAAGGATAAGTTAGATTAGTATCAGTGACAACAACTAATTGGTGACAAAGCAACCCCAGTCAATGATTGCTGAAATGAAATGTATTATCTGAAGCTCACGCAGGTGCACCTGATCATGATCACCACCAAACTAGTCAAATAAACTCACACGCCTCCCTTCACACTCGTTTCAAGCATCTCTACTGCCCCCCATCTCTGCCTTGCAGCTCCCCCTTGGTTCACTCATTCTGAATGAGGTTTGGGCCTCCTCATCCTATGGCCAGGAGGCTACCTATTAACCCACACCAAGCATTACACGTATTCACAAGCATTCCATCCTTAAATGTTGTCCCTAGTGAAATATTTATAACAGGAGAGCCAGTCCTGGAGAACACATTTCCATAAAATCACACCTTTCGCAAACCATTCATACCTGCATCCTTATTTGAAGGTAAGATCTTTGCCTCAACTTCCAGCATCTTCTAATATGGAGGGAGCTTCTATTGCCTCCACATCTTGGTCTTCCAATTTGGGCAGCTCCAAGTTTGAAAAAAAAAAAAAATTTCTGAATTTCATTTCCATTTCTGCCTAAACTTGTTTCAGTGGAAGAGTTTGGAGTTTAATTTTTTTTTAACTTTCTTACAGTCTTGTCATAATACTGTCATTCTGTGACCATACTTCCAATTTAAAGTCTGTTATCTCCTGTTGTAATTCAGCAAATATTTGTTTCCTTATAAGTAAGAGAAATTCAGATTTCACGGTCAAGAGACAAATTTTATTCATACCCTAACTTTATGCCTGAAGACCTTTTCAGCCTGATGAAGGCATTTTTAAATCCAGGTTTTAACTGCTACAATTTACATATTTCAAGCAGAATACCGGATAATAAAGCTTCTTATAGAAGCATTCATTGTACAGAAGGGGACTTGGCACATTTGTCTCAATATACAACTCAATTTGAGCTTTAAAAGCATACCCTTTAAATCTACATTTTGGCATTTCAAATGTGAATAGGAAAAAAAGACATGTTGAATGTGGTATAGACATTGTTGAAAATAATATTATTCTATTATTCCTCACAACAAATTAGAGTTTACTAAACATTTAAAATAGATTTTTAAAATAAATGACTTGTAGAAAAAATGTGAGTGATAAAAAAGAATGTACTCTTTTTGCTGTAATTTTGCAGGTGCCAAAAAACCTCTAATTTGAGCCCTTGACACAATAACATCAGTTATCTTAGTGATGTGGGTATATAATTTCTTGATGGGGAACATTGATAAAGAGATGGATCCAGCACTAGGTTAAAATGCCCTCCATCAATCAAGAAGTACTGATCTAACTGTTTAATTGGATTTAAGGTCTTCAAAGAAAACACTCATGTTTCACACAGGTTTTATTTGGAATATGTATTGGAATACACAGTATATGTATTAGTTTATCTTTAATCTTGAATAGAATTGAAAAACCTTTATCCTTTTTTTGTAATTGAACTTGCAGATTTTTTATCAAGGATGGCAATGCCCTTAATTTTTCTAGTAACCACTACTAGAAAAAATTAATTTTTAGTGACTAAATTTTTCACCAACCTTAAAGCATTATAATCATTTCATTTTCCAAAATATGTCTCCCGCAAAAATTATCCAAGTCACACGTCTGTGAGTTGATATCAGATAACTCAACAGATTAGATAAGGAAAAATAACTGATACCATAGCTTGAAAATCAAAGACAGAGCAAAAAACATCAACAGAAATTTACCTTTAAGATCCATGACAAACTTGAGTTATATTTACTAAATACTAAATATTTTAAAGGAGCATTGCAGTGCTATTTTTATATTTCCTGGTGGGAAAGAATCAGCATTAATGAGTGCATTGCAAACCACAATGAAAAAACATATGTAAAACATCCAATTTACACCACAAAATAGACAACATTTTCAGGTATGCACAGCACCATATTGCCAACATTGACAGTGATTCGGAACACGGCAACAAAACTACAGTGACGTGAAAAGACACTATTACATTGGAAACAAGCAGGCATATGAATACTGTACATCATTTTAAATCCAATAGAAATATTTCTCTCGACATCAAGACAGTTTTGCCAACAAATAATACTTGCTAACTCTGCATGTACAGTAGATCACTAGTGAGCAGGAAGGGCTGCATCACATCTCAATTCCAACCAAAGGTTTGCAACAACATGGCGATCATACAGTACTTTCACAAAGTTCACTATTTTGTGCTTAATTCAGAATTTGTAAAATTTTGAGACACCATCAATTAATTTATTTTGTTACTGAGATTTAATAATCGGTCTGAGAAATTGGGACTGCAGTTCCCCTTTACGTTATTGAGTGTGTCTGTGTTGGGCTGTATTGGCTTGTAAACACCAAGAGCTCAAGAGTTCTTGACATGTCCAGGACCAGAATCTTGGAGATATTTCCTTGTAGGCAAAGAATGATCCTCAACAGTCTCTGGAAATTAGAGAAAGTGAAATTTATATTTTTAACTTCACATCCCTTGATTTAAATTCTACATTTTACGCAGGTGTTCCAAAAATCAGCTTTTGTCTGGTGTCTGGAATATCAAAATGATGTGACTGCATAAAGTTTTTGATGAATAGCGTGTCCCATTTTATACTCAGAATTTATATTTTTACTAACTGCTAACTTTGCCCTACAATTGTTCACATAAAATGTCATCAATGTCAATGTTTTGAGTATCTATATTGTATCAGTACTTTTGTTTTTTATCTATTAACCAGATCATAATCAAAATATGGACATTTCCTTCTATGCCTACCACCTGCAATTTGATAATTAATCTTTAACTGTACAGTATGTCAAGCTTTATCAAACTCCTCCTGAAAAATTAAATATGCCATACCATACAGTCTACTGTATGTCCATTGCTGCTGTTACTAGCTCAAAGAACTAGCTTTAAAGAATTCTAACACTGGTTAGGATAGACCTGTCTTTTCTTACTATATGCTGACTATCCCTCAGAATTTTATTGCCATATAAATGAGCCTGTTGTTTACATAACCATGCACAAAAGATGTATTAGTGTATAATTATTTTGTTGGGTTTTGTCACCTTTTAATAGGTATTACCCATCTTGAGTGAAGGCCCTGGAGACATTATTAAGTGTTTCTAGTACCTGAAACACCTCTGTCTGATTTATGCTAATATTATTTAATATTAAACTTTGCCTTGCCCCAGCCTTAGGGATGTTGTTGATTTCTTCCTTAGCAAACAACTGTTTGAAAAATTCATCAGTTCCCTTTTGTTGTCTAGAGGTTTCACATTTTCATGCCTGGGACATAAAAAGTATTTTATGATTTATTTTAGATTATTTTCTATCTCTCTGTTAGCCCTTCTAAGAGAATTTGTACCTGTGAGTTCATTAAAATCCTTTTCCTTAATTGTTTTTTTTAATTTGGCCTAATAAAATGACATCATTCTCTGAATAGTTTGAGCACTTAAAAGTAGATTATCACACTCAAATCTTTCTGCAGTATTGTGACGTCATTGATGTTATGGTGAATTGATTGACCTAAGGAGGCTAAAGCAGTTTTCATGATTGGGAATATACATCTTTTTCTAATGACCCCATGACAGTCATGACATTTAAACTTTACTAAATACTTTAACATAACAAATGAATTTTCCTTGTTATTGACCCCTAAATGAAAACAAAAACTACCCAGAGAAGGATATAAAACTAATAATTTTGTAAAAAACAAAGATCAGTTAAAAAAGTGATTGATGATCAAATAGTTATTATTTGCCACCATGGATAGATTTTAGATTTTTGCAATTAAGCTCAGAGTGTTTTCTTGGCTTTAAACAGGTCCTCTATTTCACAGCAGAGTGCTTCTACTGTGTTTTAGATCAATTCATGGTGCTGCAATATTACTTTAATAGAAAGCATGGCACAAAAATGAAGTCTTGCACTTCTATTATGTTATTATGTAGGAAAGATCTTATTTTTGTATTTTTTATTATTATATTATCCTGGCAATGTACAGTAAGTGTTTTAGGAATTCAACACTAAAGCCGAATCCAGAGAATCTAATTGTTTAGGTACCATATAGCCACATTTTCTACATATACAATTGTACTTTTTTCAGGAAGCTCAGGTTGCTACAATTTGAATATCATTTTTTTTTAAATTAATGTACTGTATGTGTGACACACTGTCAAATGCTTAGTTGTGTCACTGGGCTCCTAAAGTTGTGAGAACCTCAGGGGATTTACAGGTACCTACATGGTCACAGTTTATTCATATTACATTTTACTGGGAACGAAATGACAGCTTCTCAAAGTAAGTCAGTAAAATAATAAAGATAATTTATTTGTCTGATGCTTTTATCCAAAGTGGTCTACATTTGTACCCATTTAAAAGGCAGTCTCAGTTAAGTACCTTGTTCAAGGGTATAACAGCAGTGTCCCACATGGGAATTTACATAAATGGACTAACCAATCCATCCACTAACACCAGATTAAATTTGTTAATGTGTCCATTAATATGCAGTAATAATGCCCACCTCCTATCAGGAATCTTTGTGACATCAATAATAATCAGTTCCTTTGAAAGCAACTCCAAACTCCATGACAGTGCCTTTTCCTGAAGGGAATGTATTCAATACATGCAACCACAAAAAATATCATTCAGTATTCCTTAAAATAGAATGGGTACAGTAATTCCAGTCATTGCTCTGCATTGCTCTGAGATAACATTACTTTTAGCAGGCCTCCTCCCTAATAAGCATTACATTCCTTAGAATAGAATGAGTGTGTATTCTAGATTTTGTCACAGAAAGTGGTTAGTGCAGTCTTTATAGTGAACTTAAATAATGGTGAACTTAAATAATGCTGCACATAATTTTGAGGATGGTGGAATTGGTGGAATCCTCACCAAAAAATAGCTTGTTGCCTCCAATCTACTTGATCGGTCATCCACTTGGTGGCTAGATCATGTATTATTTAATCTTTGCTTTCAAAATCTAACATTTCTCCCATCTGTGCTGAGCAAAGAGCGTAAATGTGCAGGGTTTTCAAGGAATTGGTTGCCATGGACAACACTGATGGCTTCTGCTTATTTCAAAAGAGGGACCTGTAGGAAAACTACTGGGTATACTGCAGTTTTATCTATTAATGTAACTTGGGGTAATTATTTTACAGCACTATTTGATTGTACAAGAGAAGGTGATAACTGAAAGTGAACTGCAGTGTTATAATGAAAAAAACAATGTTGGTGCTATAATGTATGTATTCCTTAATTTATACATTTATATACCGTATATTATATATGATTACATTATACAATATACTGTATAATATACAGTATAATATAACTTTACACACTGACTCAATGCTGAACATAAGTGTTATATTTTAGTTTAAAATCATTTCTGAAAACAAATGTTTCTCCAGGTGTGCGTTAGAGAGAGGGGAAGTGTGCAGGAATGTGAGGCAAAAAGGTGGATAAGGAAGTGAAAAGGAGCTTTCAAACTAATGGAAATCTGTGGGACAAATCCCAGGAGAAGTATGAAAAGCTGAAATGTGTAAATTAACAAAAAGGAAACAGAAATTAGTCTGATGATTCAGAGCTGGCAGCAAGTGTAATCATAGTTTAAGGACAATTTTGGATTCTAATGTCTTTCTAGAGGAAGAGTCCTGAATTTTCTGGGAAAGGCCACAGATTGTGAAGTCAGGATAATCATAGGAAAGAGAGGTGAGCTTTCCTGTCTTTGATCTACACTGCCATGACATGATCCCTGGAATGGTCATTCAGTCTTCTTTCTTTGATGTTTTTGAATAAATATTGATGTAAATGGCAAGGCACTTTTACAATAAATAATGAGTAATCCTAAGAGTGGCTACCCAACTATAATTTCAGCTGATCAATGATATTGATACAGTGGGACTTCTGTCAACAAGCATCTGCGGAGAGGTGGCTCTGTGGCTAAGGATCTGCGCCTGTGGCTGGAAGATTGCCAATTCAAATCCCGCGGCCGGCAGAGGAATCCTAATCTGTTGGGCTCCTGAGTAAGGCCCTTAACCCCAGCTGCTCCAGGGGTGCCATATAAATGGCTGACCCTGCACTCTGACCCAAAGCTTCTCTCTCCCTATCCTGTGTGTGCCTGTGTGTCTCATGGAGAGCAAGCTGGGGTACGATAAGACAATTTCCTAATGAAAGAAATTGTATATGGCTAATAAAGTGATCTCTCTGTCTCTCTCTCGAATATCAAAGTATGTTGTGTAGTGTAATATATTGCTACACCCTGGATTTAACTTAGTTTCACTCTCAGACTGGAACAGAGTCAGATTGCTCACAAACTGCTGGAACGCCACTTCAGCACAAAGCAAAGCAGAATGTCTTTCCTTCCTGTCACCAAGAGGACTGTCTTTTGATGCTGAGTTAGTAGAAGCCTGGAAATGGCTGCAATGAACCCAGCCAGATGTCTCCCTCTCCACTCAAGCACCCCATAGAATGGTCAAGTACAAGTTCACTTGCTATACACTTTTTGTTGTTGTATTAATATACTGCATACTTTAAATTGATGTGCGGATGTGTTTTTATTTTGTCTGATTCCTAGTGTAGTGTGCTCTCTGAAGGTACCAGTTCTGTAGGGTTTGGGCATTTACGGGGACAATTATTAATTGTAGCCGTAAATCAAAAAATGATTCTTTTGATGGCCTTAGAATCCAACCATGCGATATAACTCAAACAACGCACACACACACGGGTACTAATACACGAGGATACATTTATTAATACATAAAATATGCATGTAAACCTAACAGATCTTATCGAGAGGGTTATCAGAATACAAAAAGTATATATTCAATCAGTTACGAAGAGTTACATATATCAAGAGGACATACGTTCAGTATATCATTCATTTAGACCGTTTCATAAAGTGAACTTGGTTACAACTTCTACATTAGATACTGAAAACAAGTACATAACTCTTAGGAATTAAATTGATATCAACTGGTTGGGATAACAATTGAATTTTCGAGCTGTAATGCATTGAAGTTGAATACTCATCCAATCTCTGGGGATTCAGATCTCCTGCGGGCACAAAGAAACAGTTGCAGGCTTGTTGCTGTCCAATCCTCTCTGGCTGCGTGCCAGGCTGTGCTGTGCGGCTTGCGACAGTGCGCTGCTGATGCTCACTGACCGGCTAGTTAGTGTTGGCTTTAACTAGCACAGTTTGTGCACAGGAGAAAAGATAACTGTGGCTCCCAGCAGGTCAGGAAGAAGATCGGTTCGTTGCTGATGAAGCGCTAGTTCTGAATATTGATTTAGCTGTCCACAGTTCCGACCTGTTCACGAGGCCTGCTGCTGATGCTAACCTCGGGTGGATCCTCTGGTTACTCTCTGGCAACCTCCGCTCTCGACTCTTAGAACAAAGGAAAGTTCTGGCACTCGGACACACTGGCCATTCCGTGGTTGTCCGGGCTGAGTCTCAGGATGGTCAGGAGGTGTGCTGCGAGAATGTCCTGCCCTTGGGAGCCTTTCTACTCCTGGGCCGTCCTGCCCTGGAATTCTCCTTAGAATTCTCCTACTGGAATAGTCCTACGAATAGTCTCTCAGGCCCTCTGTGTTGCCTGTTTTTACCTGGAGGAACTTCAGCTCGTTCATTAGCTGAAAGTTCCATGGGCATCAGAGTCCCACGTGGGTTACTCGGCCCTACAAGTCCCTGATTGGTTGATCAAGGTGAGATATGAGTCACTTACTCCTGACACCTAGGAATGCAGTCCAGATGTCCATCTGGCACTCCCTAGACAGATAGGCTCCAATGGATGACCATTGATCATGATAGCCAGGCTTAGCTAAGTGCATCCCCATTTGGGAGCTGTCCCTTATCAAAAGAAAACATCTTTAAATCAGCCTGCATGAATAGTTTCTCTGTGGCTGCACCACAGAGATGAAGAGAGAGATGGGGCCTCATTTGGGAAAGCACAGCAACACTTAATTCTGTCTTATTAACAAGCATTGCCGCTACACTAGTATGCAAAAAAGTACTATCACTATTCACCGTTCCAATTTCTAATTGTTCTAGTAAATTCAAACCATCACATCACTACAGTGCCATACAAGATTGTTTTCTAAGGAAGATGAGTACTGAAGGACAAAACACAGCAGGCTCTGAACCGCCTCTTGTCTCATCGCAATTAAGTTGATGAATTTTGCTCCTGTGCTTCCCAGGATGTATAGACAATCTTCCCTATGAACAACAGCTTCTTCAAACCTGTGGTCACTCAGGCATGTTCAAGGTTTGTGTAGGTCACAACTCTCTGTACAGTATCTGCACCAACATAACATGAAAGCTTGACCAAAGCTAAATAAATGGGAGATTTAACTTCTATTTGTACTGTTGTATAGATTGGTTAACTATATGGGGCCGTTCATAACAAACTTCCACAGCAGGGAACGTGGTGATTTGTGCTTTAACCAGAAACCCACTGATCAATTCTGCACTGCAACCCAATTTGAACTACTTCTTTTTAAAATGAAACATAAGTATATACTGTACATGAAAACAGCCCTTGAGATGCATTGGTCTTGTAATTCTTTCTTGGCTTCTCAAGCAATCATCTTTAAAAATTAAATCCACTTTACAAAATAAATAGGGGGAAATGTTAAAAGGTTGCAGAACTGCTTTCTTGAAATAATCTTATGATTTCTAAGTTTAAGAACTATGTTTCCTTTCAGGACCTGACCTTTAACCTCTACCTTGTCAGTATGAATTACATCTCTACATTTACACCTTGGAAATACTGTGAGTGCTTTTTGTACTTATTTATTTATGCTCTGTCTGCTTGCCTCTTCTGCAATTTTGTGCAGAAGATATTAATGGCCCAGTGTTATGTGTAGTGCTGATGACTGGATTAACTTCTTCTAGGTAATCTGATGCGCACAATACAGTGCTGTAATAACCACCCTATACACTGACGAACAAAATCCCTTTACCTCTGGTTATAATTTAGGTTTGTTTTTAAAAGCATATAGTGCTTCGAGCTGTCTTCAGCTTCAGGACTTACTTATACTGTATCTATGTTGTTGTGGCCTCAAACTCTGGTGATGTTCTGCTTACGTGATGTGATAGCACACAACAAGCCAGCCAGACTGCACAGACGGGTAGGATTTGCATGCAGGGAACTCACGCGCATATATTTATAGCTGGTGCTGAGCAGAAGTGTCGACATCAGTGTAATTAAAAAATTAGTACAGTTTGCCAGGCAGGTTGTATAAATACAACAATATGTACTTCCAAATGTGCTCATAATGCGATAATAAGATATGAAAATAAGTTGCAAATGTATAGTTTGCATATTTGCATAAACAGACACTTCTGAAAACAAAATGGTCAAAATTTGTTCATACCATGTAATTATGTTGAAAATGAAGAGTTTAATTCTGTTATGGGTTTTTTAGTCATTTTATAGACTTACAAAGGCTCAGAATTGTTTAATAAGCTTCTGGAATTCACTTGGATTGCCACTGGGTAAGAAATTAGACACATTAGCGAAACTTCTCAGTATCATATCATGGGGGTAAGAAAAAAACAGTCCCAGTTTTGGACTTCAGTATACAGGTACATCAAAAAGATGTTCAAGCCGTATTTGATGGATATTTGATTGCTATTCCTTCCGGAAGACAACCTAAGAAAATGTCACCCAAATGGACAGGGTGAAAGGTAGTTTGAGAAGCTAACTCACACCAAAAGATGAGCATTAGGAATCTTCAACCCTTCTATCCAGTGATCACCACAAAGCAAAGTATCCAAGATATTGGTTTTAGATCTCATGAATCTTGTGCTGCAGGAGAGTTTTGAGTCAATATTAATGAGAAATAACAACACCCAAGACATAAATGCATTTGTGAATGTTTGAGTGTTTAGGGATTTGGCATGGTCCCCTGAAGATAGCACAAGGAGGCTGGGATCCCCATATAATGTGAGCACTGACCAAAAGCTAACTGCAAAGTGTCAGAGTCACCACGCAACCACGCACTCACTGCCACATTCCATCGTGCACTGTTCACTGCAATTAATCTATTATCCAACCACTTTGGTTATTGGGTAGTACCTTTAGGATAATGGATCTTTGCCTTCCATCTGACTACGGACCTGCTTAACCATTTGGATTTTGGTTACTGGATACTCCCTCTCTCTTTGAACTCTTACTCCAACCCCACAGAGGGTCTCAATTTCTATCTACTGGTGTCCTGACACAAAGGTGGAGATGGGCTTAAGAGGGATGTATAATACGAAAAGATAGATTTCCTTAAGTTATTTCTAGCATTCTGGAAATGAAATCTGTAATTGAATCTGTGTATGAATTAGAGATGTTACAAATTTAAATTATCCAATGGATCAAAGTTTTAGTTCAGTATAAGGTCTGAATATCATGCATTTAGAAATACTGTATACTGTATGTAACAGACATTCTACTTACTGTATACTGTACATACAATTTAGAAGCACAATAATGAATGTTTTTGATTCATACTGTATGTAGGAAAAGATACATACATAAGAACATACACCTGTATTTTCACACTAAATCAGCCTTTACTTACTGTATCTTCAGTGGATTTGAAGGCTACTTTTTAGGTTTGTATAGTTGAAACATGAACTGAGCAATAAACTTAATTGGCCAAAGACTGTTAAAAATATGTATTTAAAAGTTATAAATCTAGTTTGGTTGTTTTTTTTTCTCAAAATAATGCTGAAACAATTTTGTGAGTCAAGGTTCAGTTTAAATTACCTTTCCAATTTAGCAAAGGATTTTCTAGTTCTACTAGGTTACTGTGATCTAACCCAATTTGTTCTTATCCCAACACATAAAAGACACACCCTTGATGTAATTATTGCAATTGACCCTTTTGTTTCTCACTTCTCTTACCTCAAACTAGGCTTCTCTAACCACTTATCTACTCTCTTCAATCTGGCATGACCTGTTTCTAACACTTCCCCCTCACACATTGTTGGTTTTCGCAACTGGCGATCAGTTGATCAGACTAGGTTCATGAAGTCTGTTCTATCCTCCTTATCCTTGTTTATCTACCTCTGATCCTTTAGAGTAGTGAAACAAAGTACATATGTTTACTGTTATAGCTCCCTCTTATCTACCCTCAAAACTATAGCTCCTTTAAAAGCTCACACCATCTCTTTTCTTTGCTCTGCCCCCAGCTGGTACACCAGCTAGCTGCATTCAATGAAGGTCTCCGGAAACATGAACATAGGTGGCGTCTTTCTGACTTAAACGTAGATAATCAGGCTTGGAAAGATTATGTGTCTGAATTAAAGTCAGCTAGATCCATCTACTTCTCTCACATCATTGAAAATAACCATAACAACCCTAGACACCTATTCTCCACCATCAACAGACTGCTAAAACCAAACTGCCCCACTACATTACCTGCCCCATCCCAAATTTGCGACAACACTTTTAGATTTCATCACATTCTACACAATGTATGTCATTTTCCCACTGTAGCGGCGAGGCTTATTAATAAGAAAGAATTAAGTGTTCTGAGCCTTCCCAAATGAGGCCCCATTTCTCTGTTCATCTCTGTGGTGCAGCCACAGAGAGACTATTCATGCAGGGTGATTTAAGATGTTTTCTCCTGATAAGGACAGCTCCCAAAGGGGGATGCACTTAGCTAAGCCTGGCTATCATGATCAATGGTCATCCATTGGTGCCTATCTGTCTAGGGAGTGCCAGTTGGACATCTGGACTGCATTACTAAGTGTCAGGAGTAAGTGACTCATATCTCACCTTGATCAACCAATCAGGGACTGGTAGGGCCGAGTAACCCACGTGGGACTCTGATGCCCATGGAACTTTCAGCCAATCAATGAGCTGAAGTTCCTCCAGGTAAAAACAGGCAACACAGAGATTCAGTAAGATTCAGTAAGATTCAGAAGGAAAAGACTCTGGAGAGAATTCTGTGGACTTTTCTAAAGGGAATTCAAAGGAGAATTCCAGGGCAGGACGGCCCAGGAGCAGAAGGCTCCCAAGGGCAGGACATTCTCGCAGCACGCCTCCTGACCATCCTGAGACTCAGCCCGGACAACCACGGAACGGCCAGTGTGTCCGAGTGCCAGAACTTTCCTTTGTTCTAAGAGTCTAGAGTGGAGGTTGCCACAGAGAGTAACCAGCAGCAGGCCTCGTGAACAGGTCGGAACTGTGGACAGCTGAATCACTATTCAGAACTAGCTCTTCATCAGGAACGAACCGGTCCTCTTCCTGACTTGCTGGGACCCACAGTCATCTTTTCTCCTGTGCACAAACTTTGCTAGTTAAAGCCAACAGTGAGCATCAGCAGCGCACCGTCGCAAGCCGCACAGCACAGCCTGGCACGGAGCCAGAGAGCGTGGATTGGACAGCAACAAGCCTGCAACTGTTTCTTTGTGCCCGCAGGAGATCTGAATCCCCAGAGATTGGATGAGTATTCAACTTCAATGCATTACAGCTCGAGAATTCAATTGTTATCCCAACCAGTTGATATCAATTTAATTCCTAAGAGTTATGTACTTGTTTGAGTATCTAATGTAGAAGTTATAACCAAGTTCATTTACGAAACGGTCTTAATGAATGATATACTGAACGTATGTCCTCTTGATATATGTAACTCTTTGTAACTGATTGAATATATACCTTTTGTATTCTGATAACCCTCTCGATAAGATTTGTTAGGTTTACATGCATATTCTATGTATTAATAAATGTATCCTGGTGTATAAGTACCTGTGTGTGCGTGTTGTTTGAGTTATGTCGCATGGTTGGATTCTAAAGCCATCAAAAGAATCAACTTTGTGATTTACTGCTACAATTAATAATTGTCTCAGTAAATGCCCAAACCCTACAGAACTGGTGCCTTCAGAGAGCCACTATGATTACATATTTGGCGTCCCTGAGCCGGTTTTCCTACACCACCTCCTCCCTGCTTGCCTTACTTTACTGGTTCCTTTCTCTCAAACCTCTCTCTACTTGACTCTGCATCCCTCAGTAAACTGGTTTCGCATATGAAATCCACCACCTGTCCAGTAGATCCCATTCCCACCAGTTTATTTCAATCCTATTTAACTACTCTCTGCAACATTGTCCTCAATATAATAAATGAATTGTTGAACACTGGTGTGGTAGACTTCAAAACTGCTGCTATTACACCTGTACCAAAAAAACTAATATGGCACTGGAAAATCTAAGCAATTTTTGCCCCATTTCCAACTAACCCTTTTTTGCAAAAATTCAGTGCTTCAGTTAAATAAGCACTGAAGCTTCTCATTGCAAGCCCCTCCAAGCTGGTTTCTGACAGCTTAACTGGTTCTGTTATATACCCCTTTGCCTGTACTGTATTCCACACCGCTATCTATTATCTCCTCTCATCATGTATTTTTTTTTTGTTGTTGTTCTATAAAGCACTTTGAGAAGCCACCTTCTAAGGCTCTATATAAAATAAACTTTATTATTATACTCCAAGGAACATAGAGAGAATGAGCTGTTAAAAACAGCAAAAAAATGGTAGGAAAGTCATATTAATTATACTTCTGTTGTGAAAGCCAGTGGATAAAATGGTGCTATGGGATAACAGAATATAAGTTAAACCAAGCAAAAGAAAAGTGTTCTTAATTTGTGACCAATTAATAAAGGACAGCAAATTTGCATTTCAGAAATACTATAATGACAGCAATACTTTCATGGAAAGAAGTCTGAGTATCATACTTTCTTGAATAAATCACCCATTCCATCCATCATGAACTGGATGATTAGTCTTGTGACATTTATTCTGCATCACCACATTCATCAGGGCTGAAGAGTGCCTTTATACTGTAGTAGGTAGAAAACTTGCGTCTGGTTGGACTAAGTAGTACAGAATTGCGCATTCTATGATGATAGTTTGATAAAACTGAAGTAGACAAGTCTTCCCACAGATTTCATGCTGAGATTTTTCAGGACTGTTTTGTTATAATATAAT
This sequence comes from Lepisosteus platostomus, assembly GCF_059453375.1. Lineage (NCBI taxonomy): Eukaryota > Metazoa > Chordata > Actinopteri > Semionotiformes > Lepisosteidae > Lepisosteus > Lepisosteus platostomus. Next base: position 22,778,954 of record NC_142616.1, read on the forward strand.
AAGATCTTTTTTTTTTTCTGTGCAAAGCCAACATGCCCAGTGCCAGAACATTTTAGACATTTCTTGAAGAAATATTGGTGTTTTAAAAGTAGCTTTGTTCTTTTGTGATCTACATGAAAGTAGTTCATGCACTGAATTTATTTCCAAGAGAACAGATAGATATTACCCTGGGGAGCCAAATTCTGTCTTAATAGGTTTGTGTTCAAGGAGTACCCCCCAGTAGATTTGTGAACTTGCCAGCATTTATGTTCAAGTGATTGAACCGAAAAAAAAAACAGCAATCCATCTCAGCTTTATTTGATTGTCATTTTACAGAGCACACGAGAGGCACAGGGAAGATTTCCACACCTTCTTTTACCATTTTCTCTTTAATCTTCACGTGAAAAAAAGCAAAACAACATCATTTTAAAAGATAATAATGAATTTCAGTTTCTTGGTTGGATTCCATTTTTCTACAATATGTCACTTTGACATCACTGCTGTATGACATTTTTTTTAAATAGAAACTGACAAGATCATCCATGAACATAAATGGCTATGGTCCATATGAATAAGAAATAATGATACTAATTTTAGATGTAATATACTCTTACAGAATGTTATTGAGATTTTGTTCCATTCTAAATCCCAATGTTAAATCAAAACTTCTCAACACAGTTGGGAATCGCAACATTGCAAAACTGCATTGCCTTGTAATGGATTTTGGTGAGAAGATTCCTGCTGTCCTTGTGACCCAATAAGAAACCTAACACCAAGCACTAGTTCTGCATTTTGTTCATAGCATACGAGTTCAAGTTTTGATTTATTCTGGGCCTAAGTGTCAGAGGTATACAAATTTGCTCTGTTCCCTAATTAAGATGTCAGTGGTGTTCTCCATCTGTTCATGGCAGTAGCATTACCAACTGATTGTGAGAAGCACTCACAAATAATCTTATCAGACTTCTAAGGTACTCAAGGAATTCTGAAAATAATAGTAACAAATAACCGCTATAAAGCTATGTCCTCATAAAAAAGGTTTTCCTTTTCCAATGATATATTTCTGAATACAAAGATAATATAGAGAGAACTATTGTAAATTATTTTATTGACTTAGTTCAAATATTACCTAATTTAATTAAAAGCTGAATCACTACTACTCATTTTTTATTATAAAGGCTGATTATAAAGCCATTAACTGAGTATATCATGTAACCATAGAAAAAGGTTTTGATAAACATTTTAGTGGTGATCTATTGAAAGGAAAAACATTAAGCATTCATGTTTAATCAAAGATTTGCATTCTGTACAGCCCATCACTTCACTCTCATTGTTAAAAGTTTTTCTTTGAAAATATCTCCTAATACCATTGATAATAACCTTGAATTATGATGGCTAAAGTGAACAAGAAGATTTGAAGACAACAGGAAAATGATGAACATTTGAAACAAAAGCCCACACTAAGATATTTATCAAGGAACTTTAGAATTAAATACTTTAGTTACAAACTCCATTCTAATGGGTAGGATAGGCTTAATTAATGTGCTTAATTAATTAATGTGCCTGGGTAGTAACAATTCAAGTTGCATAAAGCCCAGTGTGTATAGGCCAATATCTCCTCTGTCAGCCTTGCTAACACAAGACCCAGCTACTTTCGGTAATAACACACACTGTTTCCTCTCCCTCTAACCTGTACTATTTAACTATCTCCTACATATTTATAGTTACCATATTGAGTGTGACAGACTACACATACAAATAAGACCTTAAAATAAACGTAATATTTTGTGCTTATGTATACAGTTATCCAGCAAGACGTCTTAAGCTTTTTCTCAAGACAAGTACACAGAACTTCTGTTACTAAAAAGAGCATTTTTTTAAAGCCTACCACTTTCAGTCGATATGGGAACAGTGACACGAGATTGCATACCCGGCCATACAAATGTGTTCTTGTGTCTAAGATGTAAGCCTTCCTGAGAGAGGAGATAAGCAGCAAATAATAGACTCAATGAAATGTGAATGCTTAGGTCACTCTGTGGTTTTCTCTGTCAGAAAGTCTGTTTGAAGATGAAACATACAATGCTTTTTGATTTAATGAAAAAAGTATTAAATTTGCAATTATGCAAATTGTGCAAAAATAATGCTAAAGCAAATGCCATTGCCTCTCCACTTGAAGTCTTATATAAAGAATGTAAACTTTCCATTTTACATAAATCAACTTTTGCCCTACTGTATCTCAAATTCATTCTTATTTATTACTTTGTTTGTGCTAAAGCCATAACACTGAAGTGCAGTCGCACAAATATGATAAATTGTTGTTACAGCCCAAAAAAGATAAATTGAACTTACACAAAATCCAGATATAGAGAACATTTTCAAACTGGAAAAAATAAAACTTCTCTATGGAATAAAAGATATGCCATCACAAAAGATATATTATTCTGGTCAGAAAGCATTAAAACACTAAATATTTCACAGATTTAAATAATATGATGAAAGTAACCTGAAATCTCAGTTGCTGTATTATTTATGAGATTCCTTTCTTTAAAACATTGATTTTGCCTTGAAATGCTTTATTCTTATGTACTTATTGGTGATAAGATATGAGACCAAGTGTTCACACACATTGTTTTTGTCAAATCACCAACTCAAACACAGATAATGGTATAAGCAGGTATGATTAATTGAGAAAAAATATATCAGGTCACAATTGCTGTGGGCTTAACTTCATTTTTAGAATTGCTTGTGGGAATTCCTAACATCACTGTTTTTCTCTGTAGTAATTAATCCACTCCTAAAGTGATGATATTAAGATTTGTGTACATGACTGTTCTAGATGATGAAATAAGGACTGCAAGTGTGCAGTTAATGCATACAACAATTACGTTGCATAACAGGGCTAAGCCAATGAAGATGCTGCTCTCTGGGAGTGTAGTTACGTTACAGCACAAAATTGAGAAAAAAATATTATACGTTTTTAACTCTTACACGAAATACTGCCATTTACAGCATTTTTTCAGTATGGGGCTACATAGACTACAACTAAAACTCTGATTTATTTTAAAGACAACTTAAAATTACTATATAAAGCAATCTTTTTAGTCTTTTTAGAAGCACAAAGCAGTATGGAAATTTGAAGCATTTAAATATTAAATTAAAGTAAAGTATCGCCTGCCAGTATCATGAATATTGCATCTTCAGATTTCTAGGCAATTCCTGTTCTTTGTGATGAACTGCAGAGATTTCATTTCTCAGTACTTGAGGGTCTGTTGCTGTAGCTGTGCACGGTAAAAAATTGTATCAACACCATACTGCATATTAATTATGTCGAAGTTATACTGCTATAAGCTGAGATGATAGACTGACACAAACGTGTATAGTTTAACCCATTTTACTGTCACCAAAGTAGCATTAACTTAATTACATCTTAATAAGTTTTTGAATTAACATTACGGAATGAATTTTGTAGCCAGCAACCATCTTTCGTGTGTTATTCCTTCCCCTTCAGTTAATTAGTTACAGAATTGTCTTGCAAGTAATATCAGATATTCACATCCTCAGTTCCCCACAAAGCTTCATTACGGCAGCTACGATTGAAGCCTGGCAACCATACATCCATGAACAGTAAGCTTCAACCTCCATGAATTATATTTATTTTTCAGAAACTTTTATGATTTTGTTTCTGAAGACGTTGACTTAAATCTATTCCTGGTATAAGCTCTTGTCATTTCAACAGTTTGTTCTTGAGAGGTTTAGGAATGTGCCCCAGTTATACACCTGTTTCTGTTTGTTACACCATGCTCAAATTTGTTCTTTCATTGCATGATCATCACAAGTTTCCCAAGGTGGGTTATGCCAATGAACATGCTAAAATTAAAGTTAATTTGATTTTGCCTTTGCTAACCTATATTCTAACACATATCACCTCACCACCCCTCTGTTCCGTACCAGCTCATGGTACATGTTTTGTCCTCGTTCCATGTGTATCTTTGAAGGATTCTGTCTTGGCAGAAAAAATCTATTCCTGCTGCCTTTGAAAGCTTCCCCAATTTTAAGCATTTGAAACTTCATATTTCTAAAGAGCATATCTGTTAATATTGCAAACAGTAATACATCTAGCATCATATCTTACTATAAACATGGTTAATTTTAGTTACCGCCTGTCCATTTCATTTTAGATAATTAATGACTCCAGATGGTATTTTCATTCTGATACACTTCAATAGCACACAGTGCCATAGCATGCATATGGTTATTCGCCTGTCTTCCCACAGCCAGAGTCATCTCCTACTGAATGAGTGTGTTAATTTACAGTACCAAGTTGCAAATCAGCTTGGCTTTGTATGTTAATAAAGTTTCTTGTTTTTAATCCCATCCCTTGTGATTAATTCCTTTAATGTTTTAACCCCCGTACACTTAAACACAGGGTGACAGATTATCAGCACTGAAGTGGTCACCATGGACATTGGAAACTTGTCAAACACTTACCTGTAAAACAAAACAAGCAGTACAGGCTGTCTTTTTTGCATGTGCTGTTTGGAGTCAGACTTATGTTGGATGCCTAAAACTGTCACAGTGTATGTGTTGAAATCGCTAAGGTTAACAGGCAATACAGGTAACATACTGTACAGAGCTTATAGCTGAACTGACAGCATCCCTTATTTTTATTAATCTGCACAGGTACTGTAATGCAAAGTGATTTTGTACCTGTTTAAACAGCTGGCTATTTCACTGAAGCGAAGTAACTGAAGTACCTTGCTCAAGGGTACAACATATTGTGTAACATTTTATTCTTATTGATGCAACATACTGTACAGTATGAGAGATTTAATTCCTCTTTATCAGAAAAAATAACTATTGGGTTATCAACATCTGTATAATGTAATTGATTTTTTTTTATCACCAGAAGGTAGTAGTACTGTGTGTAATTACCTCAGGGAATCCCAGTCTAAATGGACTTGCTCCTCTATAGACTTACTGTAGATGGTCTTTTTGGAACCATGCAGAATAACAAAATAGTGGCATTGCTGTCTGCCAATTGGCATTAAGTAAACTAGTTCAGGTGGGGAGCTGCATCAGCATGTGTAGGCTGCAAAGGAACAAGTAATAGGTTTATACCATACTGAAAAAAAGAAGTAAAAAACACAACATTTCGTCCGTGGAGCCTTCTTCAGGTGTGGCATTAATTAAACTACTTAATTGTGCCAGGTTTTGAACTTTTGAACTTGAATTCTATGAACAATAAAATATTTGGATCCAATCCCCCTTGGATTGGTTAGAAAAACAACTGATGCCTTTCTATAAAATAAAAATATACCTGCCACATAACAGAGTTTTCTTTAAATTGTACTGTCATTAAATACCAGTACAATAGATCTTAGCTGCTTACAATACAAAGCTTGAAATATCCACAGTGCTAAAATGTGGATAAATATTTCAGCTGAAATGTGAACTCACAAAATCAAACTAAATCATGCAGATGTCATTAGGACACTTAATCACAAATGTCTCCTTGTTGTGTTTTACCTGTTCCTTGCTGGTTCATTAAATATATTGACTTTGATATTAAAATACATCTTTCCTGATTCACCTCCTGTGTATATGACACCAAAAATGGTAGCATTCATGTTGATCGATTTATATGAGGATGCCAGAATACGTTTGTATTGATCTCAATGTTTGACGCTGGTCTGAAAGGCTGGTTTACAAGATGCCATATTTAGCTCTTCAATAGCATAATGATCCAGCTACAATACATCATGGGTCCAAAAGGGTGGCTTTTATGATTCTAAAGTGCGTAAATGGCATAAAAGAGAGATGGGAAATTATACTAATCATTGAACATGTCAATTCAAACAAATGCTTTCTTTTAAGGCTCCATATCACTGAATACTATAGGAATAGCGATGACTGCAAAAGACTCTCACTGTTGTTACTAAAATAAACTTATGTAGTTTGACTGAAGAAAAGCATTTTTGAGGAAGAACAATCTATTTATTTACATTATGTGCTAATGGATTATCAAGGATTATTTTTTTGCAACGCACTTACTCATACTATCAGGTTTGTTACATTTTTTCCTGCACTATTACATAAAGAAATTAGGCATAGCATTTTTTTTTAGAATTTGTTGAGTAGTATTTTGGACAATGAGGAGAGCTGATAAATGGTTTAAATACTTGATGAGTACTATAGTACTACATTCCTGAAAAGAAATATTAAAAGGAAAGGGCACTGAAATGGAATGGATATACTCGCAGTTGAGCAGAGCTAAAATATTAATTGTCAGCTTCATTTTTCAAGCTATCAAATGTATTATTTTCTAAGTTAGTGGAATGCTACAGTATGTCATATGGAGTGTCTGAAGACTAATTCAATTTAGTTGCAATATAATGTAATACGATTTAATACCTACAAACTCCACAGAACAGTTGCCTGTCTGTGGCTCATGTTATATTGCTAAATTAAAATGCAGTTCTCTCATCGTACTGTATGTACATAACCATTATATTTCATTTTGCCAATGTAGCCATGTGAAAAAAAAAACAATTGAGATCCTAAAGTTGTAACCAGCTGATAATTGCTTAAACAAAGGTTGCCAGGATGTGAATGAAATGGATGCCAATGAAGATGAAAGGTACCATTGTTTTATTCACCTGACAGATTTTATTAAAAGTAAAACTTGAAAAACCAGAGTATTACATTTTTAAGAGTCATTTGAATATAAGTAAACACAAGAAGTACAATATTTCAGTTGAAATCCTTCTCCTCCCAAAGACTAGCAGAGGATTTTCATTATTCTGACTAGATAGAGCACTAGACAAGGACAGGCTACTTTCTGACCCAATGAATGTCACTTTATTTTAAAGTTTTCTTTTACTACTCCTCCACCCCCCATTTTGAATTCCCATTTGCGAATCATTGTGGATGACTGCTGTACCCACCTACCCACAATTTGAGTGCCTTTGGTTCCAGGTTCATTTCTCTGGGCCTCTGCTGCTCTGCCAAGTTGGAGTCAGTCTTTGTAGCAGTTCTACAATCCAGTCAGCAGGTATCATGCCATCAACATTTCCCTTGCTGAATTATACCATATTATTGTCAGTTTTTTGGGGTCAAAGTTGAAAAAAAGTTGGAATTGTCCCAGAACAATTTTTCTTGTATTGTATCATTTACCAGTTAATTAAAAAAGTCTGGCACTGGTCTTCAATAACATATATCTGTACTGTATCTGTATCTGTACGGAAACACAGTATTCTCATAGTGCCTGCAAGTTCCTCCTGTTTCTGCATTTGTGGTTTTGAGGTCCACTTGTTTCTTTCTGGGGATCTGATACTCCTTGCTTTGGCCAGGAAGCTTCCCTTAAACTCAGAGGATGAGCCAAATTTGGGATAAACCACAATTTACTATACTATATACTATTTCTTTGATAAATATTTACAAAGCATTTGATTCTTGGATGTCATTACTAATTGTGAACTTGAAGTTCTTAACTGAAGTATGGCAGGGATAATGACAGACAAAGCACATTTCTCTGATCTGTTTTGAGACTAAATCATTACTGACTTTAACTATATATATATATCTCACTCAAACACCTCTTTTGGCATTTTTGCTGCACAAATCCCTCCTCCAACACAGGGGATTCTGCACCTTAACCAAAAGAGCCTAAAATAAGCCTAAACTTATTATGCTTAAAATACTGAAACATTCACAAAGCAAACTTTTAACTTCAAACTTCAAACTTTTACTTAACAAACAAATATAACCTGACAGATCTAGTTCCTGTTAATACAGGATCTGAGATTAATTTGTGGACTAGAAGTTTACAGTAGACAAGAGATTCTGGTTTTTTTTAATCAAATTAAATGAAAAGTGCCACTTGATTATAAAGTACTTGTATCTTTAAAATCTTAAGGCATGCATGTTTTATAAACCAATGCCTTAAAGGGAAAACAAGGCATTTTGTATTTTCCTAAAACTTTCTGCAGAAAGATCAAGGTAAATGTATACTTTAAAGCTCAGTGTGAAGAATGCTTTTTTCTCAGAAAGTATGTAATGCACTGAGTGAAGACCTGTTTTTCAATCAAAATTATTTGCTTATGTACTGTAAATGTAACCAGATGATTAGGTGGAGGCACAGGAGATGGGAAAATCTATTTCCACTATTTTTCACTATTGTTCCAACCCCCAAAAAGACAAAAGTGACATGCCTGAATGATTACCACCCAGTAGCATTAACATCTGTGGTGATGAAATGCCTGGAGAAGCTGGTGTTGTCACACATCAACTCCTCCATCACAGAGTCCCTGGACCCCTTGCAGTTCGCCTACCAGAACAACAGATCAGTGGATGATGCAGTCTCCCTGGCTCTGCATACAGCCTTGGAACACCTGGACACTAAGAACTTGTATGTGAGAATGCTGTTTGTGGACTACAGTTCAGCATTCAATTCCATCATACCCAGTCAACTGGTGACAAAGCTCAGGGGATTAGGTCTGTGCAACTCTGTCTGCAACTGGCTGCTGGACTTTCTTATCGAGAGACCACAGGTGGTGCGGATAGGCAATAAAACATCAACACCACTCACCCTGAGCACTGGAACCCCACAAGGCTGCTGTCTGAGTCCAAGGTTGTACTCCCTATTTACTCACGATTGCACAGCAAGACACAGCAACAACCGCATCATTAAGTTTGCCGATGACACCACTATAATAGGACTGATCAGTGATGATGACGAGTCCACTTACAGGGATGAAGTTGTACAGCTGCTTAGGTGGTGTCATAGCAATATCCTGGACTTGAACATAAAGAAAACGAAAGAGCTAATAGTGGACTTTCGGAGACACAGGCCATACACTCACAGCCCACTCAGTATTGATGGAACGGAAGTGGAAACAGTCACCAGCTTTAGGTTTTTGGGAATTCACATCTCTAAAGATCTAACCTGGACTGTGAACACTGACTCTATCATGAAGAAGGCTCAGCAGCGCCTTTATTTCTTGAGGTGCCTCAAGCGATGGGGATGCCAATACATGTGTTGGTGAACTTCTACCGCTGCACTATCGAGAGCATCCTCACCAACGGGATCACCGCGTGGTATGGCAACACCTCTTCGCGAGAAAGAAAGGCACTGCAGAGAATGGTCAATATGGCCCAGAAGATCATCGGCTGCGGTCTCACCGAGATTAAACAGCTCTATGAGGACCGCTGCCGTGGTAGAATTCTGGCCATCACAGAGGACAGTCACCACCCCGGGCATGAGCTCTTCACCCCACTGCCCTCAGGCAAGAGATATAAGAGCATACGGACATTTACCACTAGATTCTTCAATAGCTTCTATCCACAAGCAGTGAGACTGGCAAACACATTTAGCCATCCCCCTCGGACCACACCTACACCATCACCATCTACCTCTTTATGATTTCTTATCTATTGCACATCTCCAGTCATTGTTTACACGTCTGTATTGTTTACATTCAAACTGTCTACATGTTTACTTGGACATTGTCTATTGTTTGTTTGTACATTGTCTTGATGCACTGTTTGCACTTTGTTTTGTTTTTTACACTTGTTTTACAATTGAGAGACTTTCTGTAAGTAAGAATTCCATTGTACCAGTACCGGTTACATATGGCAATAAAGTTCAAGTTCAAGTTCAAAAGCAGGTGGTTAGTTAGATCCTCGCTACCGACTTGTAAATACTTCAGCAATCCCTCTAATTTCTTAGAAAATAAACTTTTCAAAAGAGATCCCGTGTGACTTCCTTCTGTGTGCTGGTGACAACAGATGACCAACTGTGAAGCTGCCAATACTGGGAGGAAGTACATGTACTGCCAGACATCACCATAGACAAGCAGCAAAGGGACTGTGACATAGTGGTGTTTTATGGGAGTTGTAGTGATTGTAGCCAATGTTGCGTCTGTGAGCTATCATGGCCAGTTTTATATACCCTGTTGCCCTGTGATTGTTATTAACCAGTGAGTCTTGGCAGGCAGCATTAAGTATTAGCCAATGCCTAGCGTGTTCAGATAGGGTTATATAAAGAACTTTCACGAGGCATAACAACGCCCAAGATGAAAGCGTCATGGAGCAAAATTGTGGCTTGACCCGCTTGTTGAGGTCTGGCCTCCCGGCCATAGGACAAGGAGACCAGGACCCCCATGCAGGGTGACCTAGGGGTAGCTGCAGAGGTGGAAGTGGGATGCAAGAGACATGCAAAAGAGAGAGAGATAGGGTTCTCGTATTTATAGCGTTTGGGAGAGGAATGGATTGTCAGGAGCGATTGCTAATTACTGAGAGCTGAGTCTGATTGAACTTGGTTGTTGTCATCCCTCCTGAACTTTTGTTATAAACTTCATTTAAATTCCACAGTATATGTTTAAAAATATGAAGACATCTACATAAGGAAAGAAAAAAGGTATTGAGTCTTATATAATTTTTTGATTGGTTTCAGCAAACTCATAAATTTATTTTTTCTGTTTCTAAGATGTTTTTAAAAACATTAGATGTCATTCCTTTGGTACTCTGTTGTGGTTAAATGTAAGATGTATCACCAATAGTAATAAAAAAAGCTTTATATTTTATCACCACACAAATCCCCATTGCTTAGATGGGCATCATACTGCTCACAAATATACGTGGGGCCTCATGATTTCTGCTAATTCTTGTTGTGTCAGCACCTTAGTGTATTTCTCATTACTTTGTAGGATTTTCTTCACTGTTTGCAGTGATGGTTTCCATCTTAGATTGCACTGTGGTATATCATTCAGCGTGGCACTTCAAGATTTCTGCTTAGGAGGAAAAAGGTAAAGAACTCATTTGTGCTAAATTTGTGTGAGGTTTCATAGCCAAGATGAAGTACTCATGTTTTTCGCTAGTTAGGTATAAGTAGAAAACATACAAAATAAATGCACCATACGGTAATATTCTACGCTATATCTAGTTGTTTTTTAGATTACTGTGAGTCACAGACATATTGGAAAAAAAGTGGTCTTTTGTTGATGGAATTCTCCCATGCACCACTGACATCCCCATACAAGAATATGTATTCTAAAGTGAATGAATGACTTCTCATACATTTCCTCAGCAAATAAATTATAACATATTTTTGGCAAACATAGCTCGTTTTAAAAACTGACACTGCAGAAATGGCCATCCACTCTGAGATTTAAAATAGACTGCCGTGTGATCTTCGGCTCCAGTAATAATCCCCTGCCTCAGGCTGAGGTGTATTGCTGCCAACCATATATAATAGAATGGAGTACATTTTCTGAAAATCAGATTTTAGAAAATGCAGGGTGTACTGTATGACATAATTTCTTTTTTCTTTAGAATGTTTGATCTCTATGGGGAACGTGTTAGTTTGTGTCCCCCAACATAATTCAGAAAGAGTTCAGAAACACATACTGTACTATACCTTCAGATGTACTGATGTCACTAACAAATTAGACCGCAGCTGCAGCACAATGCATAAACAGGATAAAGATCTAGCTTATTCTATTCACTTTTCTGTGTCATTTCTTACTGTTCACAATGCAATTTGGGACACAATTCCTGGATGCTGTCTGGTTGTACTTGATGTTGACTAGCTATAGCAGAACAATAAAATACATTTTCTGTGACATTTTGAGAGAAAAAAATATTACTTTCTCTCTACAGAAAAAGAAGATAAAACTTTAAGTTCATATATATTACTATCTGATACTGAGCTTTTAATGCTTAGCTAGCATGAAAAATAGCATACAGTAAGCAGAAAAAACAAAAACCTCTGGATTGCCTGGAAAAGAATACTTTCCTGTTATTTCATCCTTATTAGTTGTGTGTCTGACATAAATGTTACTGAAAAAAATGTTACTGAAAAAAGTATGAACTGACAAACTTTAATAACAGCCTTAGAACTCACATTTTGTTTTATTTCAAAATGTCAGTATGCAGAACGGGAAGCATTGCCGTGAAACAAGAGCTTCAGTCTACATGTGGAAAAATGATTTTGATTTTATTTACAAAAACATTTTCTGTATGCATGTGAACATGTAAGGTTTTAGCTCTGTCAATTTGACATAACAGTCAAGGGATTATAAGGTCAATGTTGGAGGAATGAGAAAGGGATATAAGAAATACTGAAGAGAGTAATTTCCCTAGGCACTATGGCTAGAAATACATGTTGCCACACAAGTATTACAGGACTAAGTAAGAAAAGAGCCTGGCAGTATTACAAAACACTTCTGCTCTAGCTTGCCTTTTAACAGAGACAAAATCAGCTTCACAGCATTTAAATTGAATTGTTATTATACTTTTTAACCAGATAATTTAACGGAGAGAAAATTCCCAAGTACAGTGATGAGTACACATTTTAAAAACTATTATTTTACTAAAATTTAGTCATTTTAAAGGTCCTGAGAGAAGTAATTGCTTAAGGGCAAAACTGGTTTAGGTGCCACACCTAGGATTTCATCCCAAACCCAATTAGATCCCAGAGCTTTGCCCAACATTCCTTACTGCTTTCCGTATTAAATTGCAACTCCAGGGGAATGGCAAACTCCCCATTTTTCATACTTTTATTCATATGCTAAAATATTTAATCTGCTGAACACTTCCTTTACACTTCTTCCTTGCACTCAGAACTTGTTCTTGCAAGAGAAAGATCTACTGTTCATCTTCCTTTACTCTTGCATATCCCCAACATACACTGCTGGGCTTGTATTTCATATTTGTTTGGCTCTTGCTAGTTTTCAGCACAACCGTACTTGTTGGTCAAAGTAAGCTAAAAGCATTTCTTGGTTAAAAAATATCATCATGAGTGACATTCAATGTCTATAGAACTACTTTTTTAGGAAACAAGTAAGCAAAAGTGATCACATCATTTACCCCACTTAACATGAAAGGCCCCACTAAGCTCAAGTTCTACAACACTGTTTAAAAAATATATAAAGGAAATGAATGATTAAGAGCTAAAAGATATTGATTTGGAATTCTAAAATCAAAGGATTGATCTTGACAGTCTGATACGTTTTAATCCAATCAAAAATGTGATGGAACTCTTCCTCTAACATTACATCCGGAAATGGATGCAATTTATTTTTAAAAAGAAAAGCGCACAGTGGTGCTGTACTGTTGCCCATCGCTATCTCATGGTATTGCCTTTTACTAAAAGCCCTGTTCCTTCCATGACTAAGTTAGACAGACATGCTGCAGGGGAATGTTGCTTGCTGTCATGTTGCTTGGATACAGAGAGCACAAAGTCAAGCTAGTGTCATCTTGCCCTTGTCATGATGGAGAGCTCAGTGTACAAGTCTTGTTGAGTGTTGTTTGTTGCCTTATTTCAAGCACCACAAAATAACTTTTGCCCTCAGTAGGTGAGCAGATGAATATTATCATACCTGGTGGGTGGATAAGAATAATATTTTTCAGCAGTGGTTTAAGGCACATACAGTACCTGGATCTGCATGCAGTTAAGATTTAACTGTCACCAGCAAGCAACTTATTTGCTTGCTTCCTTGATGTAAGGAATATGAAATTAAAACCCTTATGCTTAAAGCACAAAAATGTAATCTCATTTACAAGTAATTCACTAAGTTTTTTTTTTTATCAGTGAAAAAACAGTTCTTAGAACTTAGTACTATAAAAAACACTTGTTCAAGCGGAAGATTACCAGTGCTGAATTAGTTGAAAAACACAGATGTGTGCTTGCTGTTTTCTCTTTACCCAAGCTGCCACTTAAAAAATAAAAAAACACCACAGTGTTCCTTTGACTATTGTGGAAAACATGGTCCAAGTTTGATTACTAAAGGAAGAATTATCTTACAAAGGAACACAAAAGAAAGGTTTGGAAGTCAGCAGCAGACTGAGCAGTTTAGGATTTTGCTTTCCAAACTAGTGCATTTAAGCCTTCTACCCAAAGCTCTGGACCTGGCAAGAGTTGTGGTTGAAGGCTTAATGCTGTCCAGAAGGGAGAGTGATGTGAGATGAATGCTGTATGCACGTTTTGGACACAAAACCAACAAAAGCTAGACTAAGCACTAGTCATATGAGGCATGTAAAAATAATTGGACCATCATCAAATTAATGTAAATCCACCTTCGGGCTTTTTCTTTTGTAAATAATCTTTCTGGAATTACAGTAAAAGCAACTCAGAGACCAGTATATGTGCCCACATGGTTTACATTAATGAATGCAGAACACAAATTAACTTTCTCATACTGAGGTCTCCCTAAACATTTTTCTGTGCTTTATTTTATGGTCTTTAAAAGTTCAATTTGAATTTAAAAAAGGTATTCAATGTAGGATGGCACTGTGGTGCAGTGGTTAGCATTACTGCCTTGCAGAGCTGGGCTCCCTGGGTTCCATTTGTGAGGTGTTATCTGTGCAGAGTTTCTGTGCTCTCCCTGTGTTTCTTTTGAGAGCTCTGGTTTTCCTGCCATATTTGAAAGGCATAGTGGTAGGTTAATTGACATCTGTTAAAATCAGCCCTGGTATAAGTGTGTTTGTATATTCCTGGTTATGGGCTGGAGTCCTGTCCAGGCTGTATCCTGCCTTGTGCAGATCACCTGGTGGAATAGGCTCCAGCTCCTCGGCAACCCTGTATTGGATAAAGGATTTATATTTTTGGGTGTGAGGCATAGTGGCATGGTGTTTAGCATTGCTGCCTGCACCAGGGACTTGGGTTCAGTTCCATACCTGGGGTGCTACAGTATATTCACATGGATTTCATCTGGATGCTCCAGTTTACTCACACAGTAAAAAAACATAATTGGCTTCAAGGAAATTTAGCCCTGGAGTATGTGCCTAGCTATGTGTCTGTCCTGTGATAGACTGGCATCCCATCTAGGGATGCTTAAAAATAAATGATTTTTTTTTTGCTATCATCTCTTTCATGTTTAATTATTGCTGTCCTAATAACAGAGTTTTCCCACAAGAGTACTTGTGACTAGAGACTCCGTTTCCAGACTCGTGAGGTACTGTATCATACACATACGCAAACAATTCAATTTCTAAACAAAGATGATAAAACTGGTTTCAAACGCAAACAAACTTTAACTAGTCTGGGATCTCGGGGATAACAAACACAAAGTAAAATAAAGCTATTCACGTTTGACCAAAATTAAACATTAACTCAAACCAAGCACATGTTTCCTATTTATATAATTGAAATTAACTAAATGTACAGTATATGGATAACATTGGTGTTTAACTCACATATATCTAATAAACGCCTTGTTTTGTATTGTTTTCTCACTAGCAAAATGATTTCTCCCGCAACCTGTAGGACCCAAACCATGTCAACAGGGGCTGGCTTAGTAGTGCCTGTTTCAGGGTTGCATATGCGTGTATCGATATGTAAGAAGATACTATTATGAGGGGGAAGTAGTTTCTTAAAAATATTTATGTACATACAATGATTAACAGCATTTTATTTCTGTTAATAATATGCTGATTGTTAAATTGTGCATTTATTGGAGAAAGGTGTATATCATAATTCTGATTATTCTGATTATTACTTTGTACAATTTGTTTTTGCTTTGTAGTGAAATATTCTAGGGGAATGTGTCAAACTCCAAAATCCAAAATCACCTAAGGGGGAAGAAAGAGGAGCCATAAAAGGAAAAAAATATCTAGTGAGGAAGCACATTCATTTTTATTATAGAGACATGAGCTTGAAGATAACAGGGGAAAGGGCTCTGTCTGTTCCAGCCAGGATATACCCATTTAAAAATTAATGTTGTTTACTCTGATACAATGTACAGAAGAGAACATTTCAATATCATCATGTCCAAAGCATTTGATAAGCGGTATTGTCTGACATTGGCCAACTCTTTCCATAAAAAATAAAAGCGTTGATAGTACCCTCAAATAATTAAAAGTAGATCACAGATAAGGCAAGACTTTCTCTAAATGTAACAATATACAGTATCATATGCAACAAAAGTAAAAGACTGACAAACAGCCTGATGAAGAAGTTCAAAAGAAGAGCAAGAGGTTTGGCTGACATTTTGCTGGAACCAAGCAGAACGCAAGTGTAACTTTGGATATGCAGTGTATTGGATGAGCTCTGATTTGGAATGAAGTGAATGAGAAATAGATGATACAGGTGGCAGAACTCGAGGCATCAAACAGGTAGCAGCACTAGCATGACCTGCTAGCTAGAGATTTGAAGTCTATGGTGGGCAACGGAAGACATTGCGGCAACTGAGAGGAGTCGCTTGGTGTGGAAGTAGGAAGAGAGTTAGTACTTGCTGAAGTTTGCTAGAGGCAATGGGTATACTAGCTATACATGCAGTTGGAAGCTTTGGGAGAGGGAAGGAGTCAAGGGCTGATACTGCACCCGTTGGTGGCCAACCAGGGCAGGTGGTAAATGGGGGGGGCTCATCGCTATAGTAGCCTAGATCCGAGCACTAAGGATAGCGTGAGCTGAATGTGGAGGCCTAGTTCTGGTGCAATCATGTGTGCTTACACCAGTAGGACAGTTTGGGCTCCTATGGAGGCTGCAAAAGAAGGATCTGGGAGGGGAGAGACAAAACCACTGATAAAGGGTGGGGTGAGAGTTGCTTTGGGTTGGACATTAGACCAGAAATGATGAGAAAGGGAGGAGAGCGGAGAGGTCAGGATTATGAAGAAAACAGAGTAGGGAAGGAAAAGGGGAGAAAAAATTGCCACAGTTGTTAGGTGTTTCTGGTAGTCCTGATGACATCGGCAGTAGCTGATCCAGGGTTGAGGCTGAAGAGATGAGAAAGCAGCTCCAGCCCTGACTTGTAAGAGATGAACACAATGAAGTTAAAGACCTAGTCATGCCGAGAGCTAGAAAAGAAAAACCCAGTGCTATAGTCAGCCAGGGAGCTTTGTTTGTGCAGGGAAGTGGAAAAGCTACATTACACTTCTGTTAAATAACACTGTGTGCCAGAGATAGTTGATTTTCATAATTAAGCTGCAAAAATAATCACTTGTTTCTATCCATTGTAATTATTGCCTCCCTAATCTTACACTTAATAGAAGTTAGACTTATAAGTCTATAATTCCTTATTCATCTCTATTTTTTTTAATGATTTGGTAAACATTAGCAATTTTCCAGTAAACAGAAATCACTCCTTTCCTGAGAGGCTATTGGAAGAATTTCTCAACAGTACAGTATACATATGATAACATCTCTCATTTCTGTATTTGGTGGTCCTGGAAGTTTATCTTACACGATTCTTACATTAAACTAATATATTCAATGCTTCTCCCTTTTCTATGCCTGAGGCATGTTTTCTATTTCTCCTTTGGTAAATACCTGAGTGAAATATTCATTTTGTATATTAGCTATTTCATTGATGTTTCACATTTTTATTTTGGGGATGCCTCATTTCATACTTTACTGCTCTTTTGCAGTTGCAATATTGAAAAAAATATTTTAGCTTCCCTTGCAATATTCTTTTGTTTTCCTCTTGGTCCTACTAAGATACTTTTATCTTAAGTGGTGGATGGAATGCATATCCTTTTATAAACTCTTGTATTTACAGCACTTTAGGAAAGTTTGGGATGAAAATATAAATACAATAATTAAATAATCATATCAAAATGAATAAACAATATATCAATATGATATATTAAGATTAATAAAGGTAATGTCTAAAAATCATGTTCATAAATGTAGTAATTGTGGTTGCTAGTTGAAGTTACTGGTCTATATTAAAAATCTTAAAGCTAAAGTTAAATCATATCTTAAAGAACAGCTAACCACCTTTCACAAAGGAGTATGGAAGGCTTTTCATAATTCTGAAGCTATAGCTGTTCCTGTCATGTTGCCAGAAAAAAGGCCACTAGAGAGAGCAAACAAAAAATAAAAAGGCAAAAACTCTCATAAGTCTCTTATTCCAAGGGAACTCTATAGACTGGGCATCACAGACAGAGAGATCTGCAGCAAGATATTTAAATCACAGTGATATCCAGCAGACTAAAACTGATCACAGACCTTCACCTTCACCACAACTAGAACAAAACCAGAGAAATCCATTTCATCTCCACCTACATCTTACCAGGATAACCTATTTTTTCTTTATGTACCTGTACCCGTCAAGCAGGCAGGTTCAACAGAGGATTTAGCTGTCTACAAACTGTGACCTGTCCAGTTTTAACTGCCACACGTAGGGGAAAACCATGGTTGTCATAACAATTATTTTTATGAATTACAGTATCATTCAAATTTATAAGGGAAAAGTGGTGAGCGTGGTGATAATATGTTTAAGATACAGTTCATATAAACCTTTCCAGAACAAAATTTCTAAGCCCGGTGCAAATATGACTACAAGAAGACTTTAAATGTCGACGTAATACAAGTAACAAAAGTAGTAGTAAAGTCAATAAGTATACTATACAAACTATAAAATTGTACGAAACTACAAAATTACGCAAAAACAAGATTTAATTGTTAACACTGTAATCCAATCTTATTTTATCTTGTTTTTGTGTTGATTTTAATAATGTGTTTAAAGTATTTGAGTTTCAAAGGTTAAAATAGAAGACAGTATATTTCCTTTCCAGTTTTTATTCTAGACAATGAATAATTTAGATCATTACATTCACTGCTCAGTTTTGAAAATCCCAGCTCTTGCTGTATCAACCCAATGCAATCCATGTGGTACTTGCTGGTTTTCCTTATTAGTAAATAAACCTGTCCATCCTACTCCAACAGATTCAACTCTTCCAGCACAGAATCTTGAATATTAATTAGGTCTTACTAATTTATTTGCAGATATACAGTACTCCATTTCAACAAACAAAAAGCCATGTCAAAACAATTAACAACAAAACTCATAAACAAACAGAAACATACATAAAAGTATCAGAAGGATTTGAATGATCTAGATATACAGTAATTCACTGGAATGCGTTCTTTGTTTTTTTTTAACTAAAGCAACTTTAGGACACTGTACCGAACCAAAGTCAGTGACACCTGTTGATACACCTCAACTAACAGAGTTTAAGATTAAAGTCTGGAAGGAAGTTCAAATCAATTCTTAATTCTAAAATATCTGCTTACCTACATAGAATTACACCATTTCTTGCTTAAGTATTTTTTGCATCCTTTATTAAAACGGAGGTGAGGGGGATTGTGACAGCCCCATACTCACAAATAGGTTGAGGACTTACCCCAGTAAAGCCCACTCTGCAATTCACGGCTCTTCTCCACCTTAATAGGAGTTTATAAAAACTGGTGAACTCAGAAGAAATACTACTTTACAGAATGTTATTTAAAGGCTACATTTAATAAAATGTAATACACATATTTGTTATCTGAAAGTTCTTATTTAAAATATCAGGCATTACTTATTGTTTGTTCTTCTAGGAAAATTTATTAAAGTTTAGAAAACATTTGGGGCTGTCCACCTTTATACAGAGTCAGATATGTCAAAACATCTTATAAATATTTTGCGCTGTAAGGATACATGTTTTATATTCTGTGCAATTTCTAATATTATTAATGTCCTTAAAGCTAAATTTACAGTACATTCTACACAGGTCAGAAATTATGATTAAAGTCTGCTATCACCAAAGCTGCAACCTTTGAGGTCACTAAAATTCTTAGCTACAAAGGCTCACAGATAATACTTTTGTACTGCTGAAGTTCCATACTCACTGCTTCTGCGATTTATTACCATCTTAGAGAAACTCTTTTTCACATCAGAAAGGATCGTTTCCAGCACAATGGACAAATTAAGTCTATGATGAGATAGACCATTCAGTCGTTTGCATTCCGAAAGCAGATACTGCTACAGATACTAAATGCTGATACCTTTTGAATGTGTTTTTTTGTATTTTTGCACAAAAAAATATGGGACATTTATGTATTTCTATAGACCTCAGGTAAGGGTTTAAGAATCCACACTGGTATTCTTTGAATTTTTTCAAACAGCACTCCATACCTTTAGGAAAAGGGCTTTTAAGATGTAGCCTGTGAGAAATTTAATCCATACTTTCATTCATCTTGATTCTAGTGACCCAGGTAAGATGTTTTGAAAAAAAAATCAAATCTAATCTTTTCATGTCCTTATTTCGTCTTAGCTACAGTAAAAGGATATGAAAGCAGATAGAAAATAATGCCAGAATGAATGTATCATTATGGTTTCACTAAAAATGCCTTTTTTTGAATCCGTTTTATTTGGGCAATTTTATCATTCTCCTACAAAAAACATTCATTCCATTTGCTCTGTCATCCTTAATCACAGGTCTAATTTGATTTCTCTCATTTTGAAATAAAATCATGTATAGTACAGTGAATTATATACAAATCCTTCAGGTATTATTGCTACAAAAAAAGCTGCAATACATCTTTCTACAATTGCAAATTTTATTTGGACAAACACTAAGTATGTTTTTAGGTCACCTACCACCTAATTATTAAAATTATAATTATCTTTGAATTCTTAAAATTCAGAGAAATGAAGATCTATAGATAGACTGGTATATCAAATATTATTAAACATTGAAACCTTCTGACATCCTTAATAGAAGCATTAGTCATAAAAGATTTTATGCTCCTTTCAGACAGGAATGTTCTATTTCAGCAAATAAAAACAGCTTTACGCTATCTGAAAAATCTTTAAACTATTATATTGGCTAGTTTCAAATGAGAAGATTCTTCTGTGGCCATAAAAAGATGCAACTTTAAATATATAATGTTAATTTTGCAATACTATTCACATATTTTTTTCAAACAGTAAAACCAAATGTTCAAGACCACCAGTCTTTATAAAGCTGCTCTATTTACATGTTGTCAAATTATTCTCAAAACTAAGATGGATAAAATCAAGGCATAGGTAATCCCAAATTCCACTTTGTACAGCTCCTGTGAGTAAACAATTAACATCTAATAATATTGAACAGGGCAGCACAGTGACGCAGTCTGTTTTCGTGGAGCTGGTATGTTCTCCCTGTGTTCACGTGGGTTTCCTCCGGGTGCTCCCATTCTCCAAAGCCATACTGGTAGGTTCATTGGATTCAGGGGAAATTGACCCTGGTGTGAGTGTGTGCATGTCTGTGTGTGCCTTTGTCTGCCCTGCCTTGCATTTGTTACTTGTCTGGATAGCTCTGGCTCCCCCACGACCCTGAATTGGAAGAAACATTTAAACATTTTATAGTCGGATAATATTATTATATCTCAGTATATGAACCACTGGCCAAGTCAAAATATCTCATGTTTTCACTATGTTAGTATGATTTAAGGAAGGTTTCAGTAACAAAGAGGTTTTGTAATGTCCTGAAAGCCATTTGCAACTTAAAATGTACATTCTTTTAAAGGTAGCTGTAGATTTAGCAAAAGAGGCTAGAAGTTCATTTACATTTAATTATTCATAATGATAAAAAAATATAATATATATATACATTATTTATAATGTATATATATATATTATAGGTCAGGTGGGGAACTGCGTCAGCATGCGTAGGCTGCAAGGAACGAGTAATAGGTTTATTCCATGCTGAAAAGAGAAGAAAACACAAAGTTTCGGCTTTATTCTGGATTAATTACCCATTAATTATAGTCTACAAGAAAAAATAAATAAAATAAAAATGCAGTAACAATATTGTCACTCCAACAACTGTATCCACTGGCATTTATTATATTAAGCTCAAAATACAGATGTATAATGAGTGTGAGATATTGCTACTTAATCTGGAAGATTTCATCTTTAAGGTGGCTGTTAGGAACTCTCCCACATAAAAACACTCCACACTGAAGGAGTAGGAGGATGAAGCAAATAGACTTTATTTCCTAGACCGTTCAAGGTGTAGACACAAACAAAAAGGCTTTATAAAGACAAGGTGAAATCTAGCTCGCTTTGAGACATTTCTGCTGTATATACATACAAACAATACCCTACATAAGTTTACAAACCACTCACTCCCTCAAGGTCTAGTCTGTAGTGGTCTAACCAAAGGACTTTGTTCTTCAAGACATTGAAGTACAATGACACCTTATATCCCCACATTCCATTCAGTTACATACTGTAATTAACAACCAGTAAACTGTTTATAACGGATTAACCAGAATCTATTTACACAGACTATCTGGCATTTTGCCTTATTGTGATTCTACCCTTTAGTCGTGATCCAGCTTTTATCTGCTTTAATATCTACTTTAAAAGAAACATCTATTCCTATTGTTTTCTTAAATGGCCTTTGAATATACTGTAAGTCGGACATTCATCACAGCCACAGTAGTGCTACAAGGGGTAATATCTACCACTTCTTCCTAGTTAAACATTACATAGCATAAGAAATAATGATTTAGGAGAAATCATGAACTGGACTTAACATCTAATGTAAGAGAAAAATAGGAATTCTACTACTTATTGGTACAGAATTTTACAGGGAGGACACCTTAGGAAAATTGTAGGCTGAAATGCAATTTATACAGTAAATATTATTTATTTACTGTTACTCTAATATGAACAGATTATGCAACACCCAGATTGTTTCTGGTAAATAAATAATTAGAAGATTGAATTCAATCAATACAGAATGCTGCTTGCTCTAAATGCAATAAAGGATTGTTCAGAGTTTTGTGTGCATCAGCCTGTTTAAAATGTGAAGCAATCTACAAGCAGAGAAATACCACTGACTGTAAAAAACAATAAATGCATTAATAATATATTAAAACCTTATCACTAGAATAAAGGCATAGTTATGATAATTGATTTTCCTATGCCTCAAGCCCTGTGCTATTATTCCTATTTATATTTTATGTATTAATTTAGAAAGCTTACAACCAAACCACAGAGCTGAACAAAAATATACAAGAACAATCTTTTTAATTCTGGTTGCAAGAATCAGAGTCTATTCCTTAATACATTATTATGTGTACATGCTGTCCTCTTATACTCCAAACATCAGACTGAACTTTCCAATTTGTTCCACATTGCAAATAACAAGCTGAACTTTTCATAACCACTTTCTGCTTGAACAGATCACTCTTGTCAGCGGGTCCAGCAAATTGACAGTGCAGTCCTTCTTGTTCCACAAAGGAGAAAAAAAAATCCAGTTCCAACTAAACACCACAGACATTTCATAGTTTTTCTATTCAAAACTCCTAGCAACATAAAGTGCCTTCTACAACTGCAGATCTTAAATTTTGACACATTTCATTAAACTGCACATTAAAAGGCTTAGCTGTCCGACATTATTAAAGATTATGGTTTTACTTTTTTTAATAAAAGAAAATCCCTGAGTTTCCTTCTGTGTGCCCTTTACAAAAGCAGATAATTCTTCCTTCTCACTTGTCTTCGAGTTGGAGTCATGAGTGGCAAAGAGTACAGTGCTCATACTCTGAAGGATCAACACCACTTTGTCTTTTGGGTTCGCTAGTGTCAGCACCATATTTAAATCACCATTTCCCATGTGCATTTATGAGTCTGATAGTAAGCATGTGCTTCCAGCGCCTGAGGCAACAGAGGGAGGGTAAGACACCATGCTTTGTGAAAGCCACTGCTCTCCACTGTGCCTTTACACCATAAGACATTCAGTTTAGATTCTCGGCCTTACCGTCTGACCATCAAGTATAGGGCAAGGGAGAGGAAGGTCAGGCAACAGAACGGAACTCTTTTTAATAGGACCCCTCCTGAACTAGCCTGAATGTGTTTATATTTGTAATGACATCTTGAGATTTTGGGGGGAATTCTTTGATCCCGTCTTACATCACTCCCGAAATTAATTAGCATGGAGTGACAAAACAGACATACTACTCTCAGTTTGTATTAGCTTAGTCTAACAGATTAGGTAACATTTGGTAAAAGCAGTGGCGGCCTCTACTGTCAGGGAAGGGAGGCACACTTGTAAGAGCGTTCATGGTTTTGTATTGAGCCATTCGCAATATACCACAGGCCTTTTTCTTTTTGATAATAACTGAGTTATGTATTGTGTATGTATTACTCTCCATATTGTCGGTTTCATGTAAGTATATTTTTCTTTTCTGAGGTCAAGAAATTTAAACAACTTTTCTTTCTACAGTGATTACAAAAATAACCTTAATTTGCTCATACAGCACTTGTATTTTAATCAGACATAAATACACCTTCTTAGCCTAGTGTCTCTAGAAGATGAAAATTTCCTACATGGAGATGCTGGGTATTAGTTCCCATGGTGTCTATATAGACACATAACAGAAGGCAGAATTAAATCTGGACAGCTAGATACAAACCAATAGCCTGGGGACTTGACTGCAAACATTTCAGCTCCCTCAAAAAGCACAGAGCATCCTTAGACTGGAAGCAGAGCAATTCAGTGAAAAGCAAATAGACCTATTAAGAAAAAATAATAACATGAACCAAGCAAATGAGGCAGACAAACAAACATCGGTTGTGCACAAACTCGGAGTGAACATAAAATCATCGCGATTCTGTCTAGTGGAGCTTTATTTGCTCCCAGCTGGGGTATGACTGGCAGTTTACCGATGGATGATCAATTACCAGGTTCATGGAGCTGACTGCAGGAATAAATTATTAGCTTTATAAGGAGAATTTACATCAAAGCACATTAAATCACTATTAACTACTGTATGTCGTTTCATTTCCACATATAAATTGCAACTGCTCCATGAACTGATGAAATGTTAATATTGCAGAGAAGACAAAAATGAACCAAGCAGTGTCCCCAATGAATCGCTGTGAGCCCACAGTGCCAAAACAGATTAATCTCTTATCAAGACAGATCTGAACAAATTATCATTTAATCTTTTAAATAATCAATTGATTTCCACATTTGTACAAGTTTATAATTTTGACAGACATATTTGAAATATGGAAACATGGAAGTGAGAAAAAATGTGAAAAGATTGCTTGTCTATATCGGAGTACAGACTCCCATGAGACAGCAAGTATCTTTCTCGTACAATATCAATAGAAGATATTTCAAAGGTAGTGGTGCATTACAGATGAAATTTCATAAGCATGAAAGAACCATAAGTCATAAGCAGCATAGACAAGGATGAGTTATGCTTCTTTTCTCATGAGTAAGATAAGCACAATAACAAGCTACAAGGTTGGAATTTCTCATGTTGTTTTGTTCCATGTGAAAGAGAACCGTGGGTCATGACTTTAAGAACTTTCTCTGGGTAAATGAATGGTGTTCATAACCATGATATGTAAAATAACTTTCTTATTGGAAATTCTTAGTGAAACACTTCACAAAAAAAGTGTTACATTTCAATCAAGATCTATATCAATTCAAAGAAAATGTGAAAACTATGAAACATTATTTTGTACATACTGTATGAGTAAATATACAGTAAATATAAATATATACAGCGATAATAAAAAAGCAATAAATGAAACAAGAAAAAAGGTTGTATTTGCAATGCCTCTCAGGAAATATATAAAGGTTTTCAATGGTCTCCAGTGCTTAGTGCTTATTAAACTTTATGAACTTTTTGATGCATACCACGAATTCGGAGGAGCATGTTATATATATAAAATCCTGCATATACATATAAAAAAACAATAATGCCATAGTGAATTCTGACAAACATACTCTAAAGAGAATGATTTTCACCTTTTTAGTGCTTTATCTGCTTTTCTAGCAGGGACAGTTGATCTTAATCAGACCGGACACCCTTATCGTCCAATGTTTCACATTCAACTACACGTCTTTATTTACTTTTTTCCTCCCCATTATTCAAAATGAAAATAAAACACCAAAAAGCAAAGATTCTTTAAATATGGCTGTGAAGTTCCAGTAAACATCGGCGTGGTCGCTTATTATAACTGAAATGCAAAGCCAGAACATTTGCTAAATGAATGAGCAGCTATTTTTCTTCTTTTAATCTAGCAGATCTGAAGCGTGTAATTTATCATTTCTATTGAGGAATCATGCACAAATCTAAAACTATACAGCACTGTAGCACTGTGCAGAGGGACTGTGGCTTGTTTATCCTCCAGCGTTAATTTCTTTTGTGTTGCATTTCAAGCTTCTTCAAAGTTTACTTAACCTCTTTGAGTTTCTCTCATCCTCATATTCTGTCAGCACTGCCTTTTTCTCTCAGACACTTCAGAAACTGATATCAATTGGATAAGACGGCGGAATCTTTGAGCTCCCCTGTATCTGTCAGTGATTCACAGGAGGAAACTGTATTGTTGTGACAATTTTAAACAAACGCACCAGGGAAAAACAGCAACTTCTGACAATTTCTGGTAACTAATCACATTCAATCATGATCACACACTTAGACATTAGAAGTATAATGTCCCAACCAATATCTTTGCACAGTAAGATCAAAACCTCTGATACTAAGAACACTTCATTTTTATCATTTATCACGTGGTGATCTTTATACTACAAAAAAGAATATATACTTAATTGTCCACTAATTTAGTTAAAGCCCTCAAATCATCTTTTGACTGAGGTTGCAATCATATTTGTGGACTTACACATGGAATATCTAACCTGTCAAAGAAAAAGAAAAGGTTGTTGCAAAGAAAAGATGCACACGTTGCGTTTTGTTGGAAATTGTAGAGAGTGACAAAAACTTAAATTCCAAAAAAAATAATTCCAGAGCACAATCTCTTTTGGCTCTGTTATTCATAACTGTAATTTAAATTGTAGTTATCTACAGTAATACACATAATAAAAAAATAATAAGCTTTACTCAAGAACTGTATATAGTTTACATTCTTCAATGTACCTTTCAATCAGATAATCATATTTTTTAAATAATTTCATGAATTAACACTGCACTGCAATACGTTTTGCATTCTCGCTTTAAGTAGACATGAACACCTTTACCCACTCTGAATTACTAATGATATCCAACAGAGCATTGCACGCCTTGAAGGTATTAAACCCCCTTATCATAAATGAGCTGTTCTCCACACCTGCTTCCCTTACTAGTCTGTTTTTGCTACCATCTGAAAAACAACTCCAGGTGATGTGCTTTAAATTCACCTGGGAGATCAAAGTCAATAAATATATTTCAGGATCCTGGAACACAAGAGAGCATTTCAATGGGGCTTCTAGCAAAGAAAGTATTCTGTGAACCACAGAAGAGTGATACTTGAACATACATCACAATGTCTACTGTGATATAGAGAAAATCAACCTAACTGGTCAACAAAATGATAGCTTACAGCACAGATAAAACCCCACTGTGTTGGACAACTGGATAAATTGTGGAAACAAACAGCTCAATGCAAATGGGAAATTCAGGAACCCCAGTGGTGATGTAATTTTCCAGAGAAAATTATTCTACTCAAAGTCCAGCTCTTTACATCACAAAGCAGGCTAATCAGTTCCAGGAGGAGTACTACCGGAGGTATATACCAAGGATCAGAATGCTACTAGATTCACAGACATTCCTGTGTTTCACAGCTCAACACAAGAGTCTTTTAAAGCACAGAAAGCTATCATCTGTAAATTCTTGTGGGCTGCAACCTAACCAACTTCTTTCACATCCCCCATTATTTTTTCATGTTCTTTCTGCTTGATCCAGCATAGTTAAGTGATTTTAACCAGAAAATCAGACCTTCGAAGATAATAATAACCTCCCATCAATCCAAAGAGCACATAGTGATCTGTACAGGTAATCTTTTCTAAGCTTTGTTTCACATTCACATTACCCAAGCCTCTTAGTGTCATTATCAGACTTTCACACAATGAAACACATGGCAAGTTCTGCAATTTTACTACCACCAGCACTAAAGTATAACCACAGATTTAAAACCCTAGTAATATTTATATATCGCACTAGAAATCAGCCTTCAGTACAATATATTGTGTCCAGAATGAGAAAAATGTGAGTAAACAGGAGTGCATAATCTCATATAATATTGTCAATATTAGATCACAGCATACCAGTCTGTTTCAACTAAATCTGCTAATCTCACATAATATTTTCATAACTAAATATGTTTTGATTAATCAGCTCTGGATGCTTGACTGCGATAGAAGATATTCATGTTTTCTTCAAAATACAAAGCTTGTTTCACTAATTTGCTGTGATAATTTTTTTATAACAGGAAATAAATATTTAGAAAATAGAAAGAAAAAATAATGTTTCAGTTGTTGAGGCTTTTTCACACACCTCGAGCCCAAAAACAGCTCAAACTTATTTTAATCCTTCTAATTTTAGGCAAGGTATTAACTCTGCTTGCTTTGCACTGATACAGCTCCCTGTCTGAACATATTCAGAAAACATTTTCTAAGAAATGTGATTTTTAACAAGAGGAGTTTTACAACATGCCTTTCAATGAAAATTCAGATTGCACAGCATTAAAGCCTGTGGACATGTTTCAGCCATGAAGATGGATATCTCCTCTGAATGCTGTGCTTGGCAGTGTTAAACCAGTCACCTTGCGGTCTCCAAAACTGGACATCTTGTCAGCAGAGCCTGCACAGAATATGAATGAACAGATGTAGATGTTGGACCTAAACATGATGTGTGGTTCATCTCATCTTTCCTTCTGCATATGTTTTCATGACATCTCCACTGGTTTTCTATGCAGAACATTGTGGAAAGATCACACAATAGGCTATGTTGACAATAACTGATGAATATGATTTTTGAGGTATGCCATGGTTTGCCATTTTGAGGTGCCTATTTGTCTCATCACTTATTAACTGACATCTACAGGTGTTTGGTCAAGCACACTAACGTATATACAGTACAATTTTAAGTAAAATATGATTTATTTACAATCTATATCAAATGCAGGGTTTTGCTTTTTGTGCTGTCAGCTTTGAAGTAAACACACAATTCATTAAGATGGGTGGACAAAATAACACAGTGTTGCTATCGGTCACAGACAGGAACTTAACTGAACCAGTATTGCCTTTCATTAAACCAAAAGGTCAACCTTTTGTGAAAGGTGAGTGGTCTATATAAAAGAATTGGAAATGTTTATCCTTTTTGTTACAGCTTCCCAATCTTTATACTTAGCAGCTGGAAGCTTTGTGCCTTGTAACAGGATTTCTGAGTTCAAAGTGGATGTGGATAACAAGTGAAAGCCATTCATCAAAACAAAAAGGAAGAATTGCTTGCGTGATTAATCACTGATTTACAGAAATCACACAGAACAGATAGAAGAGAGTGTTACAGTGATAAGCATATAGTCAAATATAGTTCACAGAACATTTCAAATGTCATTTGCAGCTAAGTTTATGAATTACAAACAAAAGGTTAATGGTAAAAGATCTAACAGTATACATGTGCCAAAATTCAGAGGTCTTTGATTACAGATTTGTAATTATTATATTAAGTGGCATCGAGAAAATGTAGGTTAGATAAAATAGTGGGAGTTAAATGCCTAGGAGGAACTCTAAAATCCTATTAAACAAAGGAAACAAAATAATCAACTCAAGTATAGTCCTGCCTTGATGTCGATGCCTCATGCAATTTAACACAAATGACTTTACCAGTCACAGACAAACGAAGAGTGTATAAACTATAATACAATTTTGAACTATATTTAGTAGTTATTAGTACAGTACAACTGTCCTATTTTTTATTAGTAGAAAGACAGCAAATGAAAAAAGTGGGCTGAATTGATTCCTCTCATTGGTAGCCATTCTTGTGTTCTTATGGTGGAGAACATGAAAATACCTCACAATAGGTTCTCCAGTCAAGGCAACAGCTAGACTATTTTTTCCCATTTCAAATATTTTTAATTCAAAACGTCATGAAGATCTTCAATATAGCTCTCATCATTAGTGTTTTTAGTATATCAGATACATGACAAACTATGTGATTTGCTTCTATCGCATGAATAATATCACAGGCACAATAGCATAAGGATAAAAAGATTTGAAGGAAACCCACCCAAATCCTAAGGATATGAGGGAAACCCTAAAACACCTGTGTTGGCAGTCTATACTGTTTTTTATTAGATGAATATACAGTAAAAGGAGGAGTGGTTAGGTTACTGGAATCCTAACTGGAAGGCTTTTAGATCAAGTCCACGGTGAGACAGTGCTGTTGCATTCTTGAGCAAAGCACTTCACCTGAATGTTCCAATGAAATACACCCTACAAATGTAACCAGCTAGTTATGTAATTATCTTTTGAATATTATGGATTCAAATTCAGTCTGATTTGTCAGGGCAGTGTTTGTTTTGAGGGGAAAAAAATTCATATGGATTTGTGTACAATTCTGAAAAGGAATATACCATAAGTTCTGTAAATACAGCCTTAAAAAATCTGGACCATAGGGATGTTTAAACCATATGCAATCAATCAATTCATTTTTCAAATTAGTTATTCTTTACATCCACACACATTCATTTTTTTATAATGTATTTTTGAGCATTTCTTAGGATAGTAACTGTTAGTAATTAAGGTATGACCCTGTGCTGGGCTCAAGTAGGAAAATACCTTGGAGAAGCTGCAGGGAGTCTTAAACACGAGCCCAGGAATAAAAAAATCCAAAAGGTAGGCAATAGTCGAAAAGCAGGAGGAGACGGCAAAACCAACGCAACCAATCAGTGACTCCAAGAAAGAGAAATAACAAGGAAACAAGCAGAAGTCGTGTAGCGAGAAAAGGATCAGACAAGAACCGAAAGAACGTGCACTAGGGAGCTCCGAAAGAGAATCCGCAGTTTTAGTGAGCGTAAAAAGAAAGAGGAAAGTTTAAGTAGTGACAGGAATGAAAGGTGATAGGAAGATTAGTTGCTGTGTGAGCATTTGTTTAAGTGGGAATGCATAACAGTGCCGTCCCCCCCGTCCCCCCCCCCCCCTTCAGGTGCGGCTCCTTAAGCCCGACTACGAGGAGCTGGATGGGTGTGAAGGAAATCGTCAAGAAAGCTTCGGTCCAGTATATCACCCTCCAGAACCCAGGATCATTCTTCCAGACCGTAACCTTCCCAGTCAACAAGGAATTGACGGGAGCCTCTGTGACATCGGTTGTCCAAGATCCTGTTCATAGTGTAAGTAGGTGATCTATCAATAAGTCGGGGAGGAGGTGGATGTGGTTGTGGCTTAGAAAGGGATGACCTTGTGTAAATTTTTAAAAGGGAAACATGGAAGGTAGGAAGAATCTTAAGGGAAGGAGGGAGTGTGAGACAATAAGAAACAGGTGTGATCCAGGCTAGAATTCGGAAAGGCCCTATGAAGCGAGGACCCAATTTGTGGCAAGGTTGTCGGAGAGGGATGTTCTTAGCAGATAACCACACAAATTGTCCTCGTCTCAATCTGGGGAAGGGTCATCGGTGTTTATTGGCGGGGGTCCTTTGTCTGTGTGCAGTTCCTAAGAGTGCGGTTCTATCTCTTTTCCAAAGTTTCTAGAGGGAGGAGAAATACTGTAGATCTTGACTGCAGTGACGTTGGTGTCAGGGATGATGTGAGGAAAAAGTGAGGGCTGATATCCGAGTGAATAAAGGGGGACATATTGTGGGAAGAAGTGTAGAGGGAGTTATGGACGTACTCAGCCCATGGAAGGAGGAAGACCCAGTCATCTTGAGCTGTGGAAACATATGCTCTCAGGAAGGTCAATAGATCCTGATTAATCCTCTCCGCCTGGCCATTAGCTTCTGGGTGATATCCAGAGCTGAGTGAGGAAGATACCCCCAAGGCTCTGCAGAACGCTTTTCAGAATATGGATATAAATTGAGGTCCTCTGTCAGAAATGATGTCCTTCGGGATGCCATGAAGTCGGAATACATGGAGGAAAAAAAGGTCAGCCATTTCCTGGGTGGTTGGAAGAGAATGAAGAGGAATGAAATGTGTGGCCTTCGAAAAATCGGTCAATTATGACCATGATGGTGGTCTTACCCTGGCTTTTAGGGAGATCCATGAGAAAGTCGATAGAAAGATGAGACCACGGGCATGTAGGAACTGGAAAGGGTTGTAAGAGACCTGCCTTCTTCTGCCGGAGAATCTTGACTCTGACGCAGGTGGTGCAGACCCGAACTTATTCCATTACGGCAAGTGCATGAGGTGATCCTTCAGTTCACTGAAAAGCCAGCGGCAGAACTGATGAATGAGGGCTTCCTGGTTCCAGGACTCTTGGGAAGCCAAGGAGCAGAATCCAAGGCATAGTCCTTGAATGGATGGGATCCCCAAGACAGAGAGGTAAGCTGTGAAATGGTTATATCATGAGCACTGGCCAAAAAGGGAGTGCATGGCACCCTGAAAATGGTTGACATCGGTGGTCACGGGGTGATTCTGGACGATGAGGTTAGTAGCCTACTCCAAAGCTCAGCCAGAAAGGTTAGAGACCATGAAGGTGATTCTCTGCCTGTCAATTGGGAAACAATCTGGATGGAGATGGAAAGCCATCCAGCAATGAATAATAAAACCCAGGCATTCAGCAGGGTCTCCTTCAAATTTTTCCGGGATGTAAGAGGCTAGCAGCGGCGGCAGGGAGGGGAAGAATTGGTACCAGTGCCATGGGTTGGTGTGGTGGTGTCCAGGCAATATGGTCCACAAGTTGAACTGCGGCAGTGAGTTCTCCAAGAATCTGAGATTGCTGTTGGAGAACAGCGAAGGGATCATTCTGGTCCGCTGGGTCCATGTTAAAAGACTCATTATTCTGTTAGTAATTAAGGTATGACCCTGTGCTGGGATCCAGTAGGAAAATAGCTTAGGGAAGCTTCAGGGAGTCTTAAACACGAGTCCAGGAATCAAAAATCCAAAAGGCAAGCGATACTCAAAAACCAGGAGGAGACAGCAAAACTGAGGCAACCAATCAGAGACGCAAAGACAGAGACATTACCAGGAAACAAGCAGAAGTCAAGTAGCGAGAAAAGATCAGACAAGAACCGAAAGAACACGCACAAAGGAGCTCCGAAAGAGACTCTGCAATAGTGAGCAAAGGTAAGAAGAGGAGAGTTTAACTAGTGACAGGAATGAAAGATGATAGGAAGATTATTTGCAACGTGAGCATTTGTATAAGTGGGTGCGTGTGTGAATGTGAGGGCATTTGAGAGAGTGTGTGGAATGTGTAACAGTGATCTGAGGGCAAGCACTCTAAATGTTTTCCTTAGGTGCTGCAGTCCTACTAGCTTTGGATTGGTTTTGGATCAGCCACAGATTGCTGATGTCATCCTAGGAAAAATGTCTAGTGGTGGATTGATGCAGATTTGGACAGTAAAAACATGTCCTGATACTCCCTATATAATTGATTTAAAAAATAAAAAAGCTGTTCAGTTTAAGTTAATGACTGTCTGAACCTATTATGAAACACCTTAAAAAGGCTAGATTACCTGAATGTTAATGATAATAAAAACCACCACAGTACAGCAAAATCCGTTTTAATATTGGATGATAAATAATCACTCAGCTTGTCATCTTTAAAACAGTTCAATAAGAGTAATCAGCCTTGATGGATTGCTTTTTCCAGTTTCCTATTTGGTTAAATCCCCTTGTTCTACAGTACAGCAGTGATTGCTAGAATTTTGCTATGCAAGACGGTGGCTTGGGGTAATTAAAGAGTTTGCATGTATACATCCAGCACTAATAAAATCAGATGAAATGAAAAATTTGATTACTTCATGCAAATTACCATGACCCAAATTAGTTTAATAACTGCCCTTGCTTGAAAAGGAAAAAAATATAAATAAAAGATACTTATGGAGATTAGAAATCAGATGATGCTTAGGCCACAATTTATTCCATTCTAGTTCTTTATAAAGGTCAGTTATTTTTATCATCTTCTTTCATAAATAAAGTAGAGGACATTTGAAAACCTACTGCATTGCAAAAAATGAATTTGTAGCATAAGAATTATACGTTCAACTCAATAAAACATGTGTACACAATTGTGAACCCATTTTTTTATAATACATTTTGCAACATATATATATAAACATGCACCGGCAGTTTCCTTCTAACTCAAATAAAAAAAACACATTAATTGGGCCCAGGATTCCTTCAGGCAGTTGAAGTTTGTTACATATAATTGGAAGCTGACTAGATACCTTTTAAGACATTAACAAGCACTTCACATGAATTTGCTTCTTTTATTCCATTGTTAGACCCTAAAAATGCAAATAGCTGATGGCAATGTGTACACTATTTACTGTACATGTTGTGCTTTGTTTATTGATTCAAGCAACAATAAAACACACACACTTATACACAAGATGCTCCTAAAATCATATATAGAAACAACATGCATTTTGTAAAAAAAAAAACTTTAAAAAATGTATTTGCTCTTGATTTCAGAGATCATTTAGACTGTTTCAGATGGATTTTATTTCATAGGCAGGAGATTAAATTCTGGACTGAAGGGAAAAAAATGAAAACTTTACATGGTCATGCATTTAAAAGAATAAACAACCCCAAACATTTGAAAGATTATTTATGCAGCATGTGTTGATGTGGCAGTGGTTGCTCAAGGCTACATTAGCAGTTAAAGGAAGCATTTATCAGAAATAGAACAGAGTAACCTCTTTGTAACTTTATTCAGTATCTCCATAGGATTTTGCAAATTGAAAATAAAGATTCCACAGAAGAAATCAGCAGCAAGCTAGACATCTGTCACAGCACTGCAACATCAACTATGTCTAGTTTCTCTGAGGAATTTTAAAGTAAAGCGCATTGTAGGGAAAGTGGAGATATTAAATATCTAAATCAGGGGTCTTCTTAAGAATAGAGCCCCAGTTCAACAAGCATTTTATGTCACAATAACTCACCCATTTCTAAAGACTGTGAACATTTGAAAGTTATGAATAGTTATGATTTAATAAATCATCTGTAGTTTAGCACAACTAAATAATAATACTAATAATAACATGTATTTATATAAAACCTTTCAGGGCACCTTTCAGGGCACTGTTTGGAGCCTACCAAACAAAAGAGACAAGTATACACACAATTTTGTGAGTTTTAAGACACTTTCAAAGTGCAGAATGACCTAGAAGACTAGGTGTTCATTCCATATACTGTACCTGTAGCAACAGGACATAAAGTAGGCTCTCCCAATATTCAGATATTCAAACTGGGAACTGAAAAAAGTCCAGAGAGTCCTAGAAACACAAACCTTGTGAGTATGTACAGTATA
The DNA here is from genome assembly GCF_059453375.1 of Lepisosteus platostomus. Taxonomy (NCBI): domain Eukaryota; kingdom Metazoa; phylum Chordata; class Actinopteri; order Semionotiformes; family Lepisosteidae; genus Lepisosteus; species Lepisosteus platostomus. Next base: position 22,813,884 of record NC_142616.1, read on the forward strand.
GGAAGTTAACAGTTCAATGTAATCCGTAATATCCAAAATCCAAAAGAAGTCTTTACAAGGAAGAGGTGAGGTAAGCGCATGCACTTTATTTTCTGTTAAACATGAGGTAGCAGAGTTTTGAACATACTGCAACTTAAGATATTTGGATACACCAGGAAGCATTGCATTCCAAAAACCCAAACTGGAAAAGACAAAAGCCTGCATTAGACTTTGCTGCATCAGAGTGGGAGAGATGTCTACAGATATGCAGTGTCACAAAGATGAATAAAGGAAAAAGACACCTTTATAACACTGCAGATATAAGCTTCAAATGCAATTCTTCCAAACATTTAGGGAGATGGTGATATAATAAAGAGGTGTAAGACTTACTGAACTGAGGCTCTTTATAAACCTCTAGGAACAAAAGCTAGATTTAAATTGAACTAAATTGTGGCTTTTTCATGACATCTATATCTCTTTGTATTCCAATTATTTCAGACTGCCCATCACGCTGAGCTATTGCCCAGACAAACTGTGTCCTATGATTTTCAGAATTAATGTTTTTAAAAACATTAAACATGATGATAACAAAAAGATGAACTGCCATTGACATTAGAATAAACATAAAAAGTTCACATAGAAAAGAAAACAGTGCTGGAGAAGTATTATCAAAGTTTAAAAACAAAGTTTTAAAATACAGTTGCCTAGCAACAATATTTTGAGCATCATTAATATCCAGTCCAGTCAGCTATAAAACAGATAGTAAGACAGTCTAACAGAAAGCTTCTCTGAAGCAAAAGACAAAAATCATTTAAAGCTTATTTCCATTTGTTAAAGATATCCAGGACCCACTGAGAGATTCTAAAACATGGCTATTACTCTCCCTAGGGATAATGAACAGTCTTATTGTTGCTTTGTTTTGTCAATGAAACTTTTTTCAAGATATCACTACTTGCCAGTGGCAGAGTAAAACACGGCATTTACCCCTTCAACAGTTCAAATGCTTATCAATTAATTCCCCTCTCTTTAAATTGGCAGAAATTAAATTTGCATTGTTTTGCCTCTGAACCTAGCTTCAGGGTGTTGCAAAATTGAGGTTACATGAGCCCATGCAGAAAGTTGATTTACTGGAGTGTGATTAATTGGTCTTTGCTCTATCCAGCAGGGTGGCCTTACTTTGATACGTTTTTACTGTGAGATATGACAAAAGCAGCCAATAAATATGTGTCATGCTGTTTTGCAAAGCTAGTTTTGAACACTAATCTTAAGACGTTTGTAACTTTTTTATTTAGATATATTTTTACCCGAATTTTTATTTTATATAACATGTTCAAGGGCAAGGTAGCCCTGACACTAAGTTACAAAAAGGCAGAAGTATTGCCAATCGCTGTTTGCAGTATGTTTTTTGTAAAGTTTTTTTGCTGTAGATAAAATATTACACTTTTCATGTTTGCACTTATGTCATTTGCATAAAATAAATGCGAAGCACCTCTTTATAGAAAAAAATGAAACCCTGTGGATTCAGAACTTAAATCCTAACTCCAGAAAATGTCTGAAAACTAAATATTCCATAAGATGTTGCCTGAGGCTTAAACCGTGCTCCAACTCTTTGTGCGGGAGAGATTTTCATGCACAAATCAGGCCATTGCAAATAGCAATTTTAAAAACATTATTTCAAGCATATTGTTACAGCTGTTCTTTCCTTTATAGACTGAGGCACAGAATGTGGCCAGCAGTAAATGGTAGATCCCGAAGGATAGCAGTTTTGAAGGCCTCCATTTAGTGCCCTGCTGTGCCTTAAAGAATTCAACATTTAGAAGCATTTCTGTTTGATTTTTAAGAGATGAAAGAAGACTGTGTCTGTGCAGGGATTTATAACAACTAAAGTAAAAAGAAATAAATAGATCTGAGTTAAATCTTAATCATTTTCTCCACAGTTTTTTTTAAACATCTTGGAATGTTTAATTTTCCATTTATAATTGTCTCTTGGGTAAATGTGTCTTTAATGTCTATCTTTTTTATTGACTGCTTCATGATCTCTTCCCAGGTTGGAATGACTGTATGCAGTATATGATAAATGTGATATACAGTATATATACAATGTCTTACAAACAGTATGGCAGAAATATTATATGATGAATGTGAGCACATTGTGTAAGTCCACACAGCAGAAGATGAATGAAGCATGTTTAATGTAAAAAGTCATTAAAATAATAATTCATCCTTTTTTGCAAAGATAAAGTGATACTGCAGATCAACTAGGGAGGATTCATAATTGTAAAATTACAGTCAGCATTATACAGCCTTAAAAAGAACACAAACATCACATAAACCTGCAATGATATTCCTTACATTATTGGTATGGGATAACCTTAGTATAGAGACAATTTCTTTAACTGACTTGTAATTCCAAAAAACCTAAATGTAAGTTTTTACGGCACAACAGTTCATAGTCAAATGTTATGAAAATTAATGCCGTTATGTTTATTAAAAAAAAATAAACAAATGATTTATTTTTGTATGAAATAATTAACGTTCTCAGCATTATGCAATAAACATCCTCCCCACATGTCACAATGTGTAGTTTAGAACCCTATGCAGACGGTATAATCCGGAGGTGACTGGAATAAGACTTCAAGGGAAACACAGCAGGAGCAGGATGTGATGGCAGACAGGGGGGCGTAACGGCTGTGATCTGGTACTCAGGAGGCGTGGTGCAGGCGATCAGGTTCAGGGAAGTCCAAAGGGGGGAATCCGGGGTGCAGTCCAAAGTCCAAATCCGGGAGTTATGATCCAAGACGAGACACTAACGGTTAAAATCCGGAACAGGGACAGGGAACCAGGAAGATAAAAACAGTTACGAGGCCAGGCACTCCGAGCCCCAGACTCAGCAGGGCTGGACGTCGATCAGAAGCCTAGGCCCTCAAGTCGCGGACATAGGGCGACTTGATGGTAGGTGGGCATCCAGGCGTCCGTCTCCCAATGCTGAGCGAGTCACAGCGGGAGCGCCCGCCTTAAATAAAGACAGACAAAACAGGGGGCAGGCGCATGTAATCAACTAAAATACGAAAGGGCCGGAGAGCCCTTAAGAGGAGGGGTTACGATCATGACACCACAATCACAGAGTTTCAATCTATTCTATCATGTAAAGATGTTTAATCAAACAATATCATTGAAAGATCAATGGGTTATTAGATTAAAAGCCTTGTTATTAGATTAAAGAAGCCTATTTATCTTTTGACTTTTCTAAAAATTATATCAAAATGTTATATACATAACATTATCGTTGACTATCACTGATGATTTTGTTATTGGTCACTTAAAGTCTTATGAAACAAAAATGTATTTTTCCAGGAATAAATTCCTTACAACATCAGAAGAAGTTAATCTCTTCCTTATTTCCACTTCCACTTCCTTATTTCAATTTTTATGTCGACATTCCATATTAAAATGGATTGGGACAGAGTAAAATGAATGAAACTACTTGTCCCAGGGTTCCCAGTAAAATCTGAAAGCTCTCCCAGATTTGGGGTCAGACAGCTGCAGCCGTTTGCTTCTAAACCTGCCACCAGTGAGGAATTTAATATTTGGCACCAACAGATAAATCTTACTTATATCACTCAATTTTAGGATTTGTCTCTCATATTCATATCTTTCTACAACTATCACTTTGCAGGGTCTATAAACAGTCCCTGACGGGCTCGAATGGTTTAATCATAAGAACGAAAGGAACACAACCCAAGGGTAAATGATCCACCTGGATAAAATAATCTGGATAAATTGCACCCTAGAGAGTATCCCACCAAATTAATAGTAACAGGGAAGGAAGCCCTTCTCTTTCATAGAAGTTAAGGTTACATCATCAATTAGATTACAACCATTCATCCAAGTATTTCATTAAACATTATTAGATATATATTTGTAGCGGTGAGGCTTATTAATAAGGCAGAATTAAGTGTTTCTGTGCTTTCCCAAATGAGGCCTCATCTCTCCGTTCATCTCTGTGGTGTAGCCACAGAGAAACTATTCATGCAGGCTGATTTAAAGATGTTTTCTTTTGATAAGGGACAGCTCCCAAATGGGGATGCACTTAGCTAAGCCTGGCTATCATGATCAATGGTCATCCATTGGCGCCTATCTGTCTAGGGAGTCCCAGATGGACATCTGGACTGCATTCCTAGGTGTCAGGAGTAAATGACTCATATCTCACCTTGATCAACCAATCAGGGACTGGTAGGGCCGAGTAACCCACGTGGGACTCTGATGCCCATGGAACTTTCAGCCAATCAATGAGCTGAAGTTCCTCCAGGTAAAAACAGGCAACACAGAGGGCCTGTGAGACTTCTGAGACTTTTCTAAAGGGAATTCAAAGGAGAATTCCAGGGCAGGACGGCCCAGGAGCAGAAGGCTCCCAAGGGCAGGACATTCTCGCAGCGCGCCTCCTGACCATCTTGAGACTCAGCCTGGACAACCACGGAACGGCCAGTGTGTCTGGGTGCCAGAACTTCCCTTTGTTCTAAGAGTCTAGAGCGGAGGTTGCCAGAGAGTAACCAGAGGATCCACCCGAGGTTAGCACCAGCAGCAGGCCTCGTGAACAGGTCAGAGCTGTGGAAAGCTGAATCACTATTCAGAACTAGCTCTTCATCAGGAATGAACCGGTCCTCTTCCTGACTTGCTGGGACCCACAGTCATCTTTTCTCCTGTGCGCAAACTTTGCTAGGTAAAGCCAACACGAACTAGCCAGTCAGTGAGCATCAGCAGCGCACCGTCGCAAGCCGCACAGCACAGCCTGGCACCGAGCCAGAGAGCGCGGATTGGACAGCAACAGCCTGAAACTGTTTCTTTGTGCCGTCAGGAGATCTGAATCCCCAGAGATTGGATGAGTATTCAACTTCACTGCATTACTGCTCGAGAATTCAATTGTTATCCCAACCAGTTGATATCAATTTAATTCCTAATAGTTATGTACTTGTTTTGAGTATCTAATGTAGAAGTTATAACCAAGTTCATTTACGAAACGGTCTTAATGAATGATATACTGAACGTATGTCCTCTTGATATATGTAACTCTTTGTAACTGACTGAATATATACCTTTTGTATTCTGATAACCCTCTCGATAAGATCTGTTAGGTTTATATGCATATTCTATGTATTAATAAATGTATCCTCGTGTATTAGTACCTGTGTGTGTGCGTTGTTTGAGTTATATCACATGGTTGGATTCTAAGGCCATCAAAAGAATCAATTTTGTGATTTACTGCTACAATTAATAATTGTCCCAGTAAATGCCCAACCCCTACAGAACTGGTGCCTTCAGAGAGCCACTACATATTTAATAACATTGTGTAGTTTTTTTAACTTGTGGACTAGATTCCTGCACATTTATTAGTAACCAGAGTGGTTGGGTATGAGCCTGAACTGATTTAACCAAACTTATTAATGGGTTGGTCATTCCCACCCTAGTTATATAATAGAAGATAAACAGTCAAGCTTTACTTTTGTAATTTCACAGCTTCTGTCTTAAATTTGTGAATGAAAAGGTGTGTTTGTTTCACTCTAGAATTGTTATGCTCCTTCATATTTTAGGAATATTTCTTAAACGTGATAAGTTTATTGCCTTTACAAACAGTGAGGGAAAGAGTATGCCAGAGAAATCAAAATCAGTTGTGGAAATATTTACTCTTTCCTAAAATAAAAATAGCAGTCATAAATAACAGACAGCAATAAAAATGTCAGTCCCTTGCTTACCACACGTAAGGAATCTTAACATAAAAGCACAGTATATTGAAAAATTCAAAGGTCACACTGCATGTAATACTGGTTAAGTCTTCCAAGGCTCTTCATTTCTTAAGGCACAGCATTCCCAACTGTCCACTGCTTGCTCTATCATGTAACTAATAGCTGTAAGCTCTGGAGATGTTGAACAATAAGCCACTTAAGTTACCTCAGCCATTTATGCGTGGTTGCAGAGAAGCAGAGGAGAGCATAAGCCCTGATCATTTGTGCTTCGGAGCAGGTAGGTTCTGCACTTCAGTGGTGGGTAAAGCATGTCCTCTTAAACAAATAGTGGAATTAACAGAACCTAACACCCAGTTACAAGACACCATTGGGGCAAATGTGGCTCGTAGGCAGCTAGGCACAATTTTTTTTAAAAGAAGAGAGCCAAGTTTTCTCCCATTGTTTCTTGGAACGTGGTATCCACACTTTCCGTTCATTGTCTTTTTGCTGTAGATTGCAAACCACAGTAATTCCCCTTCATTAAAATGCTAAAAAACCTTGTAAGCAGGCTTAAAGCACTGTAGTGTACATTAGAATAATCCAAAACAAAACAAGGGTGAAGTGGGTTATTAATATTTTCTCCCCCCCCTAAAACACAGATAGGACTGAACCACTTTGATCCTGCGTGTGAGTAACATTGTAATGATATCCAGCCATATGCTGTATGCTGAAAAGTAGAAAATACTATCTGTAGCGAAAGGCTGTTGCACTCTGTCATCTCACCTGATGAGATCTATTATAGACTGTCATTATATTTATTTCATTCCAGACAAAAATGATGTCCTTGTTTCTATAGCTTTATAGTAATATTGTGATTTTTCTACATAAGTACTATCCATTTAAATACAGTATGTATTTGTTGTCCGGGTTTCTGTCTTACCTTCTGTAAATCCACTGTGTTTTCGTCATCTGTTTGTGCCACTCTTTTGTGTCAGGTTACAGACCCTGACTCTCTTCTGTAACCATCTCTTCTTGTCCATCAAGAAGAGTCAGGAGCAGAGTTTAAGATATTTAACCTGGCACCCACATTAGTTTTGTCTTAGTTTTTGTGGTGTATTCACAACTTGGATGAATGTAGTTCTGTTATTTGTGAAACTGCTACTAGGTAATTCCATGGACCTACTGTACATCATTAATTTCATTAAAGGTTTTGTCATTTTCTTTTCAAAAATATTTTTCTTGTTGTTGCACTTGTTGTGACCAAGGTGAGACTACAAATCAGCAGTCCTCACAGAATTCTATTTCAAATATTGTAAGAGGTGACATATGAAGGTAGAAAAGAGATTTAGTGCCTGAAGGCACACCTTCTTTAAGAGACAGAGAGAGGCAATTTAATTTAACCAGCAATTTAAATTGATCTGAATGGTTATCTTAATGTTTCTGTAAGTCTGTATGGAATTAGTAAACAAGACAATAGATATGAGACTACACCAGCTGTAAATAAAGGACTATAATGTAGTCACTGACAAAATATAAGGGCCCCTCATCTGAAAAAATATTACTCACAATTTGGTTTAATACTGTAAATATTGTGAACTACTTATTTACATATTTTATGTTTTTATGTTTTATGTTTTAAGTGCAATGTAAAGATTGTAGGTTAATGAACTGAGCTGGGACAACATTTGTATCAAACGTTATTCATATCTAACTATAACAGACATGTAAATCTGTTAAATAAATCTGTAGCTTGATTGAGATTGGAAACGCCTGTGATACTGATTCTATAATAACATGCTCAAGGTCCTTTCCAGCTTGTCACTGAACCCCTTTCATTTATGTTATTGCTGCTTGAATATTTTGCTCAACCTTTAATTTGTGCTAAGTACAGTATTTATATTATAATAGTATATTCTATTATTCTACTATATTCTAGTATTGTCCTATTTAAAATTATTCTTTTGGATCAGTAAATGTTCATGTTTCTAATATATTCCTTTTTATCATAGAAAATTCATCTGTGAGTGCTCCAGAAAGATCACATGATCTACTCTATTTATGTTCTGCATGCAAGTGATAGGTCATGCATTTAAAAAGATAAGGTCTGATCTGCGAATGTGTTGACAACTGACTGAAGTTGTGCGGGAGGCTAGTTTTATATTTCATGGCTGTCGAACCTTTGAAACATGTCTTTGCTTTGAATCTTTTGTATTTATTTTAACAAGGCAAAATGTTAAAACCCACTGTCTGTTTTGATTCTGTTTGTAATGCACTAATTTCCTGCTGATTTAAAATACATCACTGCACAGCTGAATGAATTCTAAATCAACAGAACTGCATGTTGATTTAATTGTCAATTGGGGAACAAAATTTCACGGTAAAAAAGAAGCTAAGGGATACAGGGACCGGTTTCACATCTACCAATTTGAATGTAAAACTGCAAATTGTGTTAAAGTGAGGTAGTTATGCCATTGCTAATAATCAAGCTTTTACTGAAAGGCTAAAACAAAAATCATGTCTACATATGCAAATGTTTTGAGTTCTCTTTAATAATCTGACATCACGTGTTCAAATATCTCCATCCATAATGTTACATGATATAACAGTAATGACAATTTATTGACTGATACATTTTGACACATTCTGTAAGGCCTGAAACAAAGGTTTTTGAATATGAAGACCAATTTATGTCTGGGTAGCCTATATGATGTGCAGTGTTTTCTGGCTGCATGACATTTAACTGTCACTACACCGAATGTCAATTTCTACCGACAACTGAGACGTGAGGTACAGTATGCTTTACAAAGTTATAAAATAGTCTTCTTCCTGCTCCTAACCCAGCTACTGCCAAAATCATAGGAGGAAAAAGGTTCCCTGATTGCAGGTTGATGATTATGTCTGCTGGGAATTAATCAGATATGTTTCAAAGGTTCCATGTAGAGTCATTAAGTAGAGGAGCTTTCACAGTCCAGCCTGTCTGATGAGCTCAGATTACTCTCCAAGTTCTAAAAGCCTGACAACAAAAATCAGACCCTTACACATCTCATGGTACTTACTCTTCATTCATAAGACGTACATGGATTGAGAAAACAGAAGGTGACAAAAAGACTTATAAACCCTGGTTTGTTATTTTAAAAAATATTTATATTGTTGGGAGTTTTTCAAACCTTTTGTTGATGCCTACCTTCATCTTTTTTTTCTAGAGGAGCATATCACAGTGTTAGATTATTTCAGGACACGCATCTGACAAGGTTTTTAATTAGGAAGGTGCGCACTCAAAAGATAAAACAGCATCTGTCAAAACAGGCATTTCGCAGCAGAAGAGCTTAGTAGAGGGCAGTCAGTTCTAAAGGTATTTCAGGCTTTTTTTGTTGAAAAGTACTCCAGAATGCATTGGACATTATAGCACAAACGAAAGAAACAGGAATTGCACATGCCACAATTATTTGCAATGTGAAATTATTTATCATTTGAAACAGTGATTACAGTTAGCTGCTCCGATAAGATAAAAGATAAGTTAAGATTCCAAATGCATATTACTTGTAAGGCATCAAACCAATTTAAAGTGTCATGTGTCTGGGGGATGCATTGAAAATGCTTATTTGCATGTTAATAGGCATGGAGAAATATTCAGGTTTGGAACTATGTATTGCATCAATGTTTGGTGTATTACAGTGTCACCATGAACCATAGTGTGTCATTAAAAAATGTTTTTGTAAATATGGTTTCTATTCATTCTAAACATAAATAAATACTGTAAAATGTACAGAATTCTGGATAGGAATCCTTTGAAACTGTACACAACTACTTGTTTGCATGCTTTCAGTAAGGTGTGGAGGCAGTGTTAAGCTATAATCAGGGGCACAGTTGCTGACACCTAGTGTTTTATACCAAGTGATAATCACAATGTATGGAAATTTTAAAATAAATTCAGGAGAAGATCAAACTTTAATCTTGCCCACTTCCCGCTCTCCTACAGATAAATATGCCTTCTGTGCAACCCTTTTTCCTGTCTTACACGAAAATTAAATATTAATTGTATCTAAGATTAGGAAGAACAAGTATTTTCCAGTGAGATTCAGTGGCTGTAAACAGATGATTTTCTCTGAAGGAACTCCTGATAAATTTCATACTGGAAAAAAATAGTTTCTACTACTTGTCCACTTTTATGTCCACCTCCCTATGTATTTTCCTTGATATTAATTCAATTTGAATTAGAATAAATCATGCAATTTCCATGCAAGTTTTTAGTTTATTTTTTAACAATCAAACCATTAACTAAAAACACCTTACCATGAGCCATCAATATACAGTCATGTGTCAACATGGTTAAAAGAAACACCACTGTACTTGTCATAATTCATGTTGCTTTCAATACTTCTGTCCAGATGTGCCTCATAGAATTCTGAAAGTCTATATATTTTCCAAATCTTTGTTGCTCTCGAGCTGGATAAGTTCCTAAGGCAAAGTAACAATCCAAAACGTTGCTATGTTTGCCCTGTATGAACAAAGCTGGGGAAAAAAGTGCTGTCGAATGGGATCTCCAAAATAAATTGTCACCAGGTGAATTCTCAGTATGTTCCAGACGCCATTGAAGGTGACACTGTGCATTTTGTGAGTGATCAGGAATATTTTTTATGCTGCTCATCTCCAAGATTTCCATGAAACCAAATGTCCAACAATGTTTTAGCAGCAACATTAATCCCGTCATATCACACTGAATGCTTCTGTAAAGTCCTTGAGATTAAAGACTTTATTCCACTTTACACACATCTTTTTCTTGTAGTAGTTTTTATGAGTTTAATAGGTACACTTGGCTTGCATATTCCATTTTAAGAAACATGCTGTGATTTTTGCTGTGGATATCTCCATAGCAGAATTATGCATGATGTTATTATAAACACTTTTATTCTAGTCACATCTCATACTAATGCTGAATACAAGGTACTGTTTTTGAAGGTATGTCTGCATAATGTAAACATGCTGCATAACTTCTGCATTTCTGAAGTGTATTATTGTAACAGTTCTTCAACCGTAACCCTGTGAGATTTTAAAGAAATTTCAATATTCTTGGATTGTGTGATATCACTATTTTGCCAATGACCTCAAAGCACTTTTATGTTTTTCACAGTTTTTTATACTTCTTCATTATTATTTCTTTCTCATCAGGTCTGTAGCAGGAGAAATGACTTCCTAGTCCATTTCTCTCAGGTGATGCCAACAATTGCAACTAAATCAATTTTAATGTGCAGTTTACTGTCTTTTATGCATCCTCCAGACAGCAATTTGACCTGTTATGAAAGGACTATGACTATGCAGTGCTCATGACACTTTATAGATAAAAGTAACAAAGACCCATGGTGCTAGCAGGCATGCATTGTGTGCGAGGTGTTGTTCCCACTTCCCTGAAGAACCAGACCCAGAGTTTTGAGTTAAAAGTATTGTGTAAAATACAGCTGAATCTACATTTGCATTTTTAAGAAACATTTAATCAACAGTATTTTAGTTTTAATAAAGAACTGCACATTTTATTAAACAAAAATGGGAACTGCAAAGTGATTGTAATTAAGACAGAAAATCAGATGCACAAACTGAGATACCAGTACTAAGGTCCCAATAGCACTGTACTGTATAATAATGATGAACAATTCATACTTTATATATTTCTCTGTTAAAACTATGAATATTTTGATAGTCCCTAACTCTTGCTCATAGAAACAAAACTGCAGCATTTTTTCCCTGACAAGTCGGTAGAAGAAATAAAGATGAAAAATGTGGCAATATTGCTTCAATATATATATTCAATGCTGGAACCAAAACTGAAGATAGAAAAGGCAGAGGTGGCTACTTTAATCTTTCCTTTCTACTTTTACTTGCTGGAAAGGAGAATATAATTTGCCACAGCATCTAAGAAATTTTAATTCGACATACATAAATTGTAAAAACATAAAAACAGTTACAAATATGAGGAGGCCATTTACTGTAGCATGTTTGGTAGTTAGAAATTATTTATTCTAAAGATATCTTCCAGTCATTTTCCAAAATAGGTTAGATTATCATGGATGGGTAGCTATGTAGCTCCCTCACACGTTTGGGTAAAGAAGTGCCTCTTGGTCTTGATTTTAAGCTCACTTCCATGTCCACCCACTGTTTTCTGTTTCACTGTTCATTCTGAAGAAATCTGCTGCATTTGTCAATGCCTTTCGGGATGCTGAATATTTGTGTCAGGTCCCCTCATAATTGTCTCTGTTTAAGATTAAAAAGGTTCAGTTCCTTCAGCCTGTCAGTGTAGGAAATTCCCTTAAGCCCTTGAATATACAATATCTGGTTGCTCTTTTCTGGTCGAATTCCAGAGGGGCAATATCTTTGACCAAAATTGTATATACTGTAATATTCTGAATGAGACTTTACTACTTTACTAGAGACTTTTCATTTTTAACACAACATCCCTTTATTTAAATGTTATATTTTTAAATCCTATTGTCCCTGGTATTTTGTTTGCATATTTCCTCCTTCCCCACATTGTGTAGGAGATATAAATGATGTGTCAACATAAATACCTACAGTAAGTCTTTTCCAGAAATCTATCTTCTGTCTCAGTGTTTTCCTTTTTATACATGAAAGAGAGATTTACAGACAACCTATTCAACCTTTCACTGTGACTTGGGGTCAGTGATTCCAAGATTTACATAAATTCCAAAGCATTACATGCTCTTTAAGTCAGACACTAACTATTAAATTATTAAATGACTAAAATGCAGGTACACAGGCTTTATCACAAATGGATGGTGAGAAAGAAATATGATATTTTGGCCTCATTATGAATTCCAGAGATGCATTTTGTCCAGTATCAGGATGATACAATAATGTCACAAAAACATACAATATTTTTACCATATTAAATATTATTAATCAGACAGAGTATAATCTTGTTACCAAGAACATGTTCTTATAATTACTTATCTTGGAGATTCCCACAGAAGCAAGAAAAGTTACTTTCTGAAAATAGTCTTGAAAATTCAGTATCTACAATGTAATAAAGCAGCCCTCAACAGGCCCGGGAATATATGTTTTTTATTTTATCCCAAGGTCTTTAAAATGAAAAAAAAAATGTTCTTTTCACATCTGTACAGAAGAATATAAATGTGTATTTCAGAACAGCTTAGGAAATAACATGTTTTAAAATATACTGTTGTATTCAAACTTGCTTGCTTAAAGTTATAAGATTGCTTTCCATATAAGTACAATGTAAAATATGCATTAGAAACCATTTTACTCAATTTCTTGTATTATTCTAACACTCTGGTGCTTTCTGTTCAGAATTTCAAAAACAGAATTAATCTTTAAGTATTTTAAGGAGTTGTCATGAATAACATCTAAGTTATACAGTAAAGAAAACAAATTAAAATATAAAAAGCAAAAATCATTAAATTGATTTTAAAAAGTATAAATAAAGTACATTGCAAATTAGCAGAATTTAAATTGTAACTACTAGTTACATAAGATTAAAAAAAAATCTTATAGACGATTGAAAATAATTTTTTAATTTTATCTTACAAGACGTTGTAGAGTACAAGATTGCACCGATAAAGTAGCATTACCCATTGTTTTCCACAGCCTATCAGTGTCTAATTTATTAAGGACCATGAATCTATTATCAATAGTATTAATATTGTGATAGGGATTTGTGGGGGAGTGAAGGCATAGAATACTGCTATTGTATTGTAGCTTCCTGACTTTATTTTAGGGATCCTTTGGTAGATATTTACTGGGTAATTGCAGTGAGTAGTAATATTTACTTACTATAATTCATCCACTTTCTAACCACTTTATTAATACAGTTACGGGGCAGTCGGAGCCTATCCTGGGAAAAACTAAGGTTGCTGCTGGAAGAGGTATTAGTGGGGCCAGCAGGGGGCGCTCACCCTGTGGTCCATGTGGGTCCTAATGCCCCAGTAGTGATGGGGACACTATACTGTAAACAGGTGCCGTCCTTCGGATAAGACGTAAAACCGAGGTCCTGACTCTCTGTGGTCATTAAAAATCCCAGGGCGCTTCTCGAAAAGGGTAGGGGTGTAACCCCGGCGTCCTGGACAAATTTCCCATTGGCCCTTACCAATCATGGCCTCCTAATAATCCCCCTCTATGAATTGGCTTCATGGCTCTCCTCCCCACTAATAGCTGATGTGTGGTGAGCGTTGTGGCGCACCATGGCTGTCGTCGCATCATCCAGGTGGATTATAATTATTATAATAAACCCCAAACACTGACACCAGAAGTGTGTCAGTGTGTGTCCCAGAAGCCAATTAATCTACCAGTATGTCTTTGGGGTATGGGAGAAAACGGGAACACCTGAAGGAAACCCATGTGAACACGGGGAGAACATACATCCACACAGACAGCACCCCAGGTCAGATATTGATCCCAGGGCTCCAGAGCTGTGAGGCAGCAATGCTAACAGCCCACATACTATAATACTAAATGTTGTTATTTTGGCCTATTTTTGACTAATTCAAAATGAATACAACTTTTTGTTTCCTCAAAACTGATGGTGGTTTAGTATTTTTGACTCCAGTAAGGTTAAAACACTGCAGGAAAGAGATGCTGGTGAATATCAGTCACTTGTGCTTCCGTGGAGTACCATGTAATTATTTTATTCCACTGTATTTAAATTGATGCAGAGCTGTAACAGTGTTTGCTTCTCTTTCCCCAGGGGGTGACTTAATGTATTATTAAAGAAATCAGTGATGCACAAGTCAAGGTGCTATTGTGTTACTAACTTACAAAAATCTGTTTGTCCTTGTTAGCTGCCACCCTGGGCACAATAGCTTAACTTTGTAACCCATGACTTATTGAGATGTTACCATAATACATGACTTGAATGAAGTTTAATCTCATTCAACCCTGGGAAGCGCTCTGCCAACTGCACTCTGGTGCTTGGGGGAACCCTGGTTACAATTGGCTAATGGCATGACTCGGGTTCCAACCTGCGATCACAGAACTCAGTACACTCAGCTCACACCTGAAGAAGGCTCCACGGCCGAAACGTTGTGTTCTCTTTCTTCTTTTTTTCAGCATGGAATAAACCTATTACTTGTTCCTTTGCAGCCTACGCATGCTGACGCAGCTACCCGCCTGAGTATAAGATTGTACCAATAAAGAATCATCTCCCATTGTTTTCCACAGCCTATCAGTGTCTAAATGATTATGGACTGTGACTCATTTTACATGAGTACATTATTAATATGGCGATAGGGGTTTGTGGGGTAGTGAAGACATGGAATACTGCTGCTGTTGTTTCCGGGATTTATTTTAGGGATACTTTTGTAGGAATGCTGGTGCAATAGGCCATCATATATTGGGTCAGGTTTGATACCCCCAGTGATGAACTGTTTATATTGACACCTCTTTCTCTACATTTCCATGAAGGATGTATGCGAAGTCAGGACACTAGCTATTGCCATCCGTCAATAATCCACTCACAAAGTTTAGATAATCCACCAATGAGGAACCTGCAGGTTGGGGAAGAACACGGCAGCTGATGACATCGTGACCAATCCCTCAAGGGGATTTAAATGAAAATATTCTGGACAGCAATCAGGAATTGCTCTCACACTGTCTAAACATAAACATTTCTCTGGAAATATGGCAGCAAAAAGAATCCCATGAATATGAGCCACACTGTCCGTCTTCAACTGCTCCAATTTACCTTCGAGTAAATTCCAGACTGAGACAGCATTTTGACCAAGTCTTTAGTCAGCATAAAGGAAAAGTACACTTCCAGGTTTCTCCCCATCAGCTCAACGTGAGGCTGTACCCACATTCTGAGGCTCCTACCTGGGTCCTACCAGGAAATCCTACAGCAGAAGAAACCAAAATATGGAATCCTTTCCCTTTCCTGAGCCACAGGATATTCGTGATTGGACAAGGCTGTGACCAGATTAAGCATTTCACCCCCCCTGAAGCTTTTAAATCTCATCAGGACAAGTGCTCGGCCAGGTCTACCTTGGAAGAGTATACACTCAACATTCAAATTTTAACACTTGAGAATTTATTAGTTATAAGTTATTACAGTATATAGTTATAAGAAATGTTTATTATTATTATTCCAAACCAGTGTGCTTGACAAAGATTGATTTGCGACAGTATTGACTTCTCTTTGAAGTGGATGAATGCTGACGTGTTAAGTGAGACCAGTTATGAGTTTGACTACTAACCCAGACAGTTTAACCCTATTGCTAATATCTCTTGGAATCTCAGATTGATTGACTACCCAATACTTTGTATCCCACCAGATCGACTCATGTACAGTATATAATCTCTTTTGTATTGGTTTATTTTGCACATTTTATAAAACTGTATGTTTCCATATTAATAATATATTTTAATGTAATACTGTATTTTGAATTTGTGTATTTACCAACATATATTATGACTGATATATTATGACTAAGAAAAATACATTTGATCTGCCATTACAAAAACACAAAGAAATAATTGGTGATTTAAATTTTTAAAGAAAAAAACAACATCTAAATAACTTATTTGAAAAGTACCATTAACTGGTAAAAGTAGTTGCTCAATTATTTTTTCTAAGAGGACTGTCACTTCAGGTGTAATCATTACCTTTTTAATCCCTGAAATTAAAGGTTTATTGTCTTGCACTATACTTATTTGGAAATGTGCCATTGTAAAGCACCTTCACTCTTTTGAAAGAGCTGAAACATTTAGATAATGACTATACTCATTCTGCCTTTCCTGTCATATAAATTTACTTTAAGCATTTTAACACTCAATTGCAGTCACTCATGGTTTTCAGGTAACCTTTACTTTCTTCTTCTAAGTTTAAAAAAAATCAAATTATTTTGTACTAGATAAGAAATAAAAAAAATGTTTTTAATTAGTTTTTTAACCATTTTTGAAATGGTTGCAGAACTGAGAATTTGATTATTTGTAAAATGGGTAAAAAATTAAGAAAAAACAGACTTCTCAGATGGAGTCAGGTGGTCCCAAAACTAGCTCTAGAGAGCCAATACAAAACTTCCTGGACTACCCTAGAGGTTTTGTCCTTGTTCAAAATTATTGTGATTAAATTAGATTAAATTAGCAAATGACAGGCGAAACACAACGCTTACAGGCATATTTTCATTTCTCCTTCAATTTTTTTGCAAAACAAACTCGCCTTTACAATATCACTTTGTGGTTTGTTATTTTTCTTCATTTTGTTGGTGTTATTTTATACAGTAGTAGAAAAAAGGACGCTTTTAATCTTACCTACAGCTTAGCTACAGCTTACTTTAATGCAATATATGCACATGGAGGTTCTCATTGTATGATATCCTTATACATTAATAACACAATATGTATTAATGCAGCATTAATATTAAAAAGGAATATATGACAACATGACAGTTTTGCTGTTTATATGAGGCCGTTTTAACTTTAATTTTAATTTTTAATGTGCTCTGAAAGGAGCAAACCAAACTTGATAGTCCAGATAAAAACAAACTGCAAAACAACTGCATAATGTTTTTTTCTGATTTTGTAGAATGGGTAACTAGAACTATTTCTGAACTCAAAGGCATATTATTCAAAGAGTTCAAACAGGTTTAAAGAATGTCATCTCTTTAGTTTTTAACCAAGGAGATTGCAAAGGGATTTGATTCAACTTATAAGAATCCTAAAAAGTACTGATAATGTGATTGCTTCAAGCACAGGGCTGAAAAGAGAGCAAAGGGTTATCTGGGGAAATTAAGCAAAAACACATTAAGGACTAAAACCTTCTTTACACTATAGTTGCATTTGACACTCTGGGATCCTCCAGGAAGCAGCCGAATGAGGCTTTGGGATCAATTAGCTACTAGCAACTAAACAAGCACATGGGCCAAATCACTTCCTATTGCTGTGACCCTTCTTGTGTCCTTAAAAAAGTAAAATGTGCATTATACTGCATCACACAGAGATGAAATAGCAAGTTGTTCCATCAGTGAATACATTTAATATAAGTTTTAAAGTTTTAATTTTCTATTTCTCAGTGGAACTGAGAAAATGGAGAAAATCAGAAAATCAGAAAAATAGAGTGGATTAGTCGATAATAAAATACTCATAATTACCAACTTGTAAAGATATAGTTGGTATAGTTAAAGGTATGTCAAATATTTGTTCTCTGGCACAGATTTGGTGAAAAGTGTAATAATTCAGGCACACTTGGTCAAATAAATATTTATTAACAAAGTAAAGGTTTATTCCATGCTAAAAAGAAACAATGTTTCGGCTGTGGATCCTTCTTCGGGTAACATTTGGGAATTTATTAACAATGACACTACAAACACTACAGTGCACACAACATAAACAAACAACACACAAGTTTCTCTGTTTATTATATACAGACAAAGCCTTTCAGAGGCCTACGTCTAGACCACCCCCAAAAAACCCAGGCTGCTACAAGGAACTTGATCTACAGAGCCCAGAGAACAGATAAGCTACCTTCTAAAGTAAGTAGAATACAACCTATGATTAAATCCCACTCTCTCTTTCTCTCTAACCTGGATGCCACAAAATAGATGGCAGTCTATCTCCCTGTTATAAAATGCACCTACAGTACTAAGCAGTAGAACTCCAAGTTCCCTAAAAGCTACAACATAGAAAGCTCTCTTAGCAAGATTAAAACACTTAGCTTCAATCAGGTCTTTTCAAGAGTGTCCCTAAGAAGAGACTCTCAAATGACACAAGCTTCAGGTTCTGTCTGCCTCTGTCTTCTCTCTTCTGTGGTCTGACCTTCTTTCTCCCTTTTCTCCACCCCCTATCCTTGTCCTGATCTGATCTTATATGGCGTCTTTCTGGACTGTTGATTGACACTTAATCATTTACCCAGAACTTAATTAACTAAAGTAAACCAAGGTAAGCCTTATGATTGCTTTGATCACAGACTCTGGATCCCTACATCTCAGCAAACATCCCCTTTGCTTTGAAGCTGGAAACGTTTACACTGAAAGGTGTTACACATTTTATTTAGATTCTTAGACACCACGATTGTCACCTACCTCAACCTGTAACAATATTATTATAATACATAACATTATCTGTTACTCTAGTTTTGAAAGAAAAAAGTGTGATTATTTTTAGCCTAATGAAAATGTTTTTACTACTGTACATAAAAACAGACACTCTTATGTTAATCAAATGATAGAAAAATGTTTTACAAACATATTTTCTGAATCCTTGGGGGTCAAATTAGGGAGTTTCAGGAGAAAAAGTCATGGGCAGTTTTTATACCACAAAAAACTTTGTTAAATAATAAGCCATGGAATAAGGGAAAAGTTGTATGGTGTTAAATAATGCTTTTATACCAAAGTAAACTATTCAATTAAACTGACTTGCCTTTAGGCATGGCTTGCCTAAAATGAATATAATGGCATGTTGATGTATAAAGATAAGAGTTATAAAGACAAAAATAAAACAAGACAACTTAATTGTTCCTCTATAAAATATAAAGTAGACTCCTATAACTCCTTTTGCTCAAATACTGTATAACCGCAAGATGTTCTATCAATGGCAGTGCATATGTGGAAATCACTTTTCAGCAAATAACTTTATTATTCTTTTTATTATTCAAACAGAGAAACAATGAAAAAAAATGTAAATGAAAGCGACTCACTAATTCTTTTTTGTGACCCTCAGATTGCAGGTAAACATTTTAAACACTTTAGGTTGCAGATAATGAATACAAACTCCCCTTCAAGCTCTATGGTTTCCAAGGAGAATCAGTTACTGTTGGGTGGTGTTAAGGTACACAGAGAATCAAATAAAATACTGTTTTTGAAATAAAAGTATAAGATTTCAGACTGTTCTTTAAGACAAGGCTGTCCAGCTCCAGTCCCTGAGGGCCAGTATGTCAGCTCGTTAGTGGCATAAATGTGGCAGTTTATGAACTCCTCCCAGCTTTTTGGGTGTCACAGTCTTAAAGAAACATAGAAAACCGTCAGACAGACAAGCACTCCAAAACCAAAGCTGAACCAAATTAGAAAATGAGCCAGCAGTTTCCATCTGATAGAATCATGAAGCCTTTGGAAAACAAATAATGAAGTACCGAGCTTCTAATTTTCAGCTGGCCAGTAGGTCAAAGGGGTTTCATTTATCCAGGTCAAAATATAAAATTAGATTTGAGATTGCATTTACAAAAGACCATTACTGTCACAGGCTGGTCTAAAAAGGGTTTACAATGACAGCCAGCCAGCCATCCTGCCACTATAGGACACCAAAAGTCTCTTTAAGTCCTGTAAATAGACTCACCGGGTGTCAGTTATATAATTGGATTATGGGTAATGAGTGGAAAAGTGAACATTTTCACATGGGCTTTAATTTAATTAGTTAGTTATATACAGTATATGGCTTAAAAAATCGAACATAAAGCCCCATGCATCTAGTCTTGACTGCTGTAATGAGATTCCATGTGTGCAGATCCTTGTGGCCGCATAAGAAGAATGCCATCTTTATATCCAAGGAAATTAATAAATTAACCTACCAAAGTCAGAAATTACTGAGCTGAACATGGCATAAGTTCTTCTAGTCTCCAGCAAAAGTTGATAATAGAATAATGACCAGGTGACAGTTTTAAACAAGATGAGGAAATATTTCTTAGCAAAAGTACATACACACCACACAACATTTAACTGCTACTATTCTGCAATTCTGTGAGTATCAAAGCCCTACCTTCAACAGACATCAGACTTCAAAAGAAAACCTACTGTATATAGAAGTCTGCCCCTGTAATCTTAATAGTAAAACACCATATAAGGGATAGCGAGAACTTGCATCCTATTAAACATTTAGATCCTACCCAGGATTAATTCTCACTCTAAATGGGCATTCACAAATGAATGGGAACCTATTTGTATATTCTAAAAAAGACATTATTAACCCAGGAGAGACTGTTTTAGTCTAAGGACTCCACAATATAGAAAAGTAGAATTTCCAAATGAATAAAATAGCAAACCCTTTTTGTAAATACTATGATTCTCTTATAGTGCTCAGATTACCTAGATAGGTCTGTTTTGTGTGATTTCTTTCACTGTACAGTTTTTATGCTGGGGAGGCTATATATAAACAAAGCTGCACTGTGGTGAAAGGTTTGAGTCCAGGTGCAGATTCAGAGCTTATGGGTAAGGGAGAAGTGGAGAAGGCATTGTAAACTGAAAAAAATCAAATTTAACGTAAGCTGTCAAACTGTGGTGAAGGTATTGTTGAGAAAAGGGTAACCCTGAAAAATAGTATGAAGGAAAAAACAAGAAGGCTTCCAGGTGGGAAAAAGATTGGATGGTTGGGAAGCCAAACTAACTGCTACAGGGCAAAAAGAAATCCTGTTGGGGAAGACAGAGAAAGAGTTCATTAAAAAGGAGGACTGTTTCTAGCAATGCTCAGGAAAAATTATAAAACTATAGAATTTGTCACAAAGGAATAACAATATGAAACATTTGAGAGATTCACACACTGTGGAGCTCAATGACAGAGCACTGACACAGCAGAGCGAACTGTCTAATATACACTGCATGTTAGACAGAGTGAGATCTTGACTGTCTGCCAGACTGAAAGAATGATGGCCTGACTGACAGGCGCCCTGACCCTGTTTGCACTGGATCAGTAGACCAATGAGACCTCATGCGAATGCCAGGGTTGCCCCTGCAACAAGTTTAGCCTGCATGGGGTTTGCATGTTCTCCCTTTCTTTGTGGGCCCTGATGTGAATTTATGTGTGTTTGTGCCTGTGTGTATCCCACCTAGTCCCCAGTGGGTCATAGAATAGGCTCCAGGCCACCATGATCCTAAATTGGATAAGAGATAATTAGCAAGACAATATTTGTAGTTTCACACCTACAGAATAAGGTAATCAAGCAGGTAAGTGCAAAATGAGTTCATCCAACTGCCCCTTCTCATACCACAGAAATATTTAGAGTTAATTTGCGTTTCTGTAAACCTTATAAATGCAAAACACATTTATCATGAGCCATTGGTGATATACTGTATCTACTGTATTCATGATGATGTTAAGTAAAAATATGAATCTTAGTGGTCACAATTTTTTTATGTTTCAAGTACCCATGTTTCATTTCAGCACCATGAGTATGTATTTAATGTGTATAGTCGAAGTAGGTATTTTTTTTCTTTGGGTAAAAGTTAACTGATATAGGAAACTACTTAACTGATATGTATCTTAATGCATTCTTATGGTAATCTAGTGGCTTGGTCTGAGAACTGTACATTTGGACACTGAATACATTTTGTAGTGTTAGAGGATCAATGAAATCAAAACACACAAAACATTCCCACTGTTACAAAAGCAGTCAGGAAGCAGTTTTAGAATTCTGAAAACACTGAAAATGACATAAGCCAATAATGTATGTAAGGAAGTGCATGTAACTGGTGTAAACAAGTACATGTGCCAGACGTCTCATTGTAGCTGGATAATTTCAATCTCTGGGCTAACGTTTTTTTTAATCAGTTGTGAATAGTATTATTTTGACTGCTTGACAGATATAACTAATTTTTTTAAAGTGAATGAAGACATTTAAATTCAAAATTGCACAGTTTAAGTTATTTCGCCTTTTGTCTGCTTTTTCCTAAGCTCTCTGCTCATTTTAAAAAACCAAGCAAAAACAAATTAGAGCACAACACATTCTTGGCTCTGTGAAACGTGGGGCAGATTCCATCATCTGGGGTGGTTTAAACTTCATCTTTTCCTTGGAGTGGAAGCCTACTTAAGAGGATGCAAGGTAACATCATTTGTATCCCCTACCAACTTGATTGGAATGTGATAATCTCTGTTATAAGGCTAAACTGTTTGTGGCTTGTAAACCCGTAACAACAGCCCATTACAATGACCATTTAATACAAACTTTCATTTGTATATTTAATATTATTTTAATTTATGGGAGACTTATCCAGACATAAATTATACTATATTATATATTAGACATATTATATAAATATATTAATATATAAAATATATATATATTGTTAAACTTTCCCATGCCTATTACATTAGTAAATCATTAATTCTGTTTGTGTTCTATATACAAACATAGGGATGATTTGTACAGTTGAAGAATTGTGATTGTCATTTAGATTTTTTGATTCAGACATGCATAAAAATGTCATGTCATGACATTTGCCAAACCGCTTTTTCTGATACAGTGTTGCAGGAAGCTGGAGCCTACCCGGAAAGCAAGAAGCACAAGGCAGGGTACACCCTGGCCGGGGCGCCAGTCCATCGCAGGGCAAGTACAAGTCACACATGGGGACAATTTGGAGGCCAGGGTAAAGGCTGAGGGGGGAAATTTGGCCCAGACACCAGGATAACTCCCTACTCTTATCGAGAAATGCCGGGGATCTTTAATGACCACCGAGAGTCAGGACCTCAGTTTAACATCTCAGTTTAAAGGGCCCCCACTACAGTATAGTGTCCCTGCCACTATACCGGGGCATTAGGACATACACAGATTGCAGGGTGGGCGCCCCCCGCTAGTCCCACTAACACCACTTCCAGCAGCAACCATAGCTTCCCAGAAGGTCTCCTATCCAGGTACTGACCAGGCTCAACCCTGCTTAGCTTCAGTGGGAAGCCATTTGAGAACTGCAGGATGATATTTCTGCTGGCTGTACATAAAAATGTGTTACAGTAAAATGATTAACTTGACCAATAAACAACTTTTTTTCAAAAAGCCAGTTCACTGTGTTGTGGTGACAAAATGGCAAATTGGCGACCTGACTATAAGACCCTCACTCACTTTCTCGAAGAATGAGCCAGGAAGCTGCTGAAAAGGTGAAGATGGATTATGGGGTGGGATGCTCAGGAGACAAAGTGTTTAGAGTTTAACCTTTTCCCAGACCTCTGTTTAAAAATTCCTTTAATAATAATATTGGGAGAAAAGCACATTTGAAATAGGATGGCATTTGTTGGGACCAAGATTTTTAATGCAATTAGACTTTAAGCATGCAAATACAAGACTAGATTTAAAGGGGCTCATTGATTAAGTTATTAAAAATCGGACAAAGAGCAGAGAAGCTACATTTGAGTAGAGGTGTAGGAATACTGTCTTAAATGTTAGATCTCGTTTTAGATACCAACTCAGCCACATAAGTAGCATCAACTGCAATAATATGAGAAAAGCTCAAACCTGTGAAAGCAAGAGTGGGTGTTTTGCTGTGACTGCAGGAGGTGAGGTTAGAACCTAGTGATTACATTCTTTACATTGTGCACTTTGTAGTGAAAGAATTTTAGGAATGTGTTACACTGTTCAGTTGAGGGAGGAAAAGAAGATTTATGAACTGGTCTGAGCATATTATTGGTGACAGAATAAGAAACTGCAGGATTACTGTAACCGTTCTGAATAAGATTAGAAAAGAAGGAAGATATGCCTGCTTAAAAACATTCCTATAGGAAGACTGATGTTCTTTACAAGCCTGGAGATTAATCCCCATCTTCAAAATGAAAGAAGTGAGACAGAGTTTTTAGGAGCTAAACAATCAATAATATGTGGTTTGTGTTTGTCTCATTATACAGAGACACAAAATCTTCAAGCAGCCCTGTGAGGAGAAATGCCCAGTTCAACTTAATTTAATACAACATTTATTTAATACAACATTGTTAAACTAAGGTTCCTTAATTCTAGTTCTTGTTTTCTATTTATATTATATAAATAGAAAATTATATTTCACATTATTGACCTAAACGTGCTGGCTTATTTTTTTCAGTTTTGACACTATAAAAAATTTGTGAATAGATAATGAAGCCCTAATTATTGTCAATTTTGCTCCTCTATTACAAACCCCAATAAATCTCAGCCAATAGTTTTGCTGTTGTGTATGGAGTTCTCTAGTATAATACTTTTTTCTCTTTTCTCCGAAATGAACCTACTCTCTTATAAAGAATATTGTTCTTTACAGAATACTTTCGCCTGCTTATAATAGTGGCTTTTTTCCTCACAGTCTGTTGCCCCGTTAAGTCACACATACAGCATGAATTGAACTCAAGGAATTGTAGAAGTTTGATAGAAACATTCTCCTCTTAACAAAGTAGCAAGGTCAAAAATCCTGTGACATTTAGAGATCGAAACTATTGAAGTTCAAACGTTTCATGCTGAATTATTTATTTCTTCAAATAAAAAGTATACAGTAAATTTGACAGTAAAGCACAGTTGCACAAGATCTGTTACAACTTGTGCTTGCACTCATCTCCTTTAGCTGATGTCTGTGCTTGTTTATCAAGAAAAACAAAATATCCATTAATAATTGTTAATCTTCTGTATCCCATAACATGCACTGAGATATTTTACCCTCTCTGTCTTGTTAAGAATTTTCCAAGTAAAAATATGTATGAGATGTGTAATAGTGCTTGCATACAAATTAATTCGATTTGGTTATCAGCAAAGTTTTTGTCCTTGTGTGAACTCTGATTATTTGAAGGATGGCTGAAATTGAAAAAATGCCCACTTTTTAAAAAATAAGCTTTAATGTTAGACTGCATGTATTATTCTTATTCAATCAAGTTGATTCTCCTTAGTTCTCAGGATAGTTCTTAGCATAGTTCTCAGGGAAATGACCAGTGATCTCTCCTTCGACAAATGATCTATTCAGCAGCCTGCACAGAAATCTCTACTAGTTGTCATACACCTGTAACGATGCTCTGTAGAGGTGAAAAGGATCCGATGCAGATGCAGGAGTCGCAGGGAGGTAAGTAAACGTACCGAGCAAATCCAGGAGCTGAGCCGTAGTCCGAAGGCGAAAGTAAGTCGAGATCCGGTAAAGGCACTGGTGGCGAACAATCCAAAACGTGAGACAGAATCGTAGTCGAAAAGAGAGCTACAGGGTCAAATCCAAAACAGGCAATGATAGCAAACAATCCAAAGGGCGAGACGAGATCCGAAGTCCGAAGGCAAAAGGTGCAGGCAGAATTCCAGGAAGGCAAAAGAGGGGTGAGAACGCTAGGCTGAGCAACAAGAAGAGAACTCAATACCGAGCAACGGGAATCAGGTACGAATGGTATAAATAACCCGGCGTACCGCACGGTAGAGCAATTGCAGGTGTGTTAACTCGTGCGGCGGCGCTTGTTAGAAGTAATCCGCTGCTGGTGCTGATTGGCTCGCTTACGTGTTGATCTCCGCTGGCTGGTGGTCGTGACAGTACCCCCCCCCCTTCACGGGCGGCTCCCGACGCCCGAGACGGCCGATTAGGATAGTCCCTGTGAAAGTCACTGATTAGTGTAGGGTCCAAAATATCCTTCTCTGGAACCCAAGATCTCTCCTCGGCACCAAAACCTTCCCAGTCGACTAAATACTGCAGGGTACCGCGGTTCCATCTGGAGTCAATGATCTTGTGGACCGTATAAGCCGGGCGCCCCTGAATGCGACGAGGAGGTGGCGGGCGATGTTGGGGAGCCGCAAGGGGCGAGCGGTAAACAGGTTTCAGGAGGGAGACATGAAATGAGGGGTGGATTCTGAGGGTAGGGGGGAGAGCAAGACGGAAGGTAACCGGGGTGATCCGGGAACGAATCCGGAAGGGACCAATATATCTAGGCCCAAGCTTTTTGGAAGGCTGATGTATAGGTAGGTTCCGTGTAGATAACCAAACAAACTGTCCTTTCCGAAAACGAGGGGCTGGTCTGCGGTGTCGGTTGGCGAATTTGGCGTGGCGCTGGGTTGACTTAATAAGAGCTGTCCTCGCCATTTTCCAGGTCCTTCGCAGTTTGGCAATATATTGTTGCACAGACGGCACTGCCGTGAGTGGAGGTGTGACAGGGATGAGAGTGGGCTGATAACCTAAAGAACAAAGGAAGGGAGAGAGACCTGTGGAGGAGGAGGTAAGAGAATTGTGGGCATATTCTGCCCAGGGAAGTAGTGATGACCAATCATCCTGTGAGCTGGAGGTGAAGGCTCTCAAAAAGGTCAGGAGGCTTTGATTGGTCCTTTCCACCTGACCATTGGCCTCAGGATGATAACCAGAAGTCAAAGATACATGAGTCCCTAGAGTTTGGCAGAAAGCCTTCCAAAAGGCCGAGATAAATTGCGGTCCCCTGTCCGAGACAACGTCATCAGGCAAACCATGTATCCTAAAGACCTGTTGTACAAACAAAGATGCCATTTCCTGGGCTGTGGGCAATGCTGGGAGGGGGACAAAATGGGCTGCTTTGGAAAAACGATCGGAGACCACCATGATTACCGTATGACCCTGACTGTTAGGAAGGTCCGTAATGAAGTCAACAGCTATGTGGGACCAAGGGCGGTGTGGGATTGGAAGGGGGTGAAGGAGGCCAGCCTTCCTAGAGCGCGGAGTCTTGCTCCTGGCACAGACCGGGCAAGCCCGGACGTACTCTGCTGCATCAGATCGCATGGAAGGCCACCAAAAGTCTCTGGTGAGGAGGTCCAGAGTGCGTCTGCATCCCGGGTGGCCGGCAAACCGGGAATCATGTCCCCACTGCAAAACCGCAGAACGTAAGTTGTTCGGGACGAAAAGCTTATCCGGGGGGCAGCACAGAGGAACTGTAGTTCCGTTGAGGGCACGCCTGACCTGATCTTCAATGGAGCAATGAATCGCTGCCACGATTCTGTTAGGAGAGATGATTGGTTCAGGTGTGTCGTCCAGGTCTGGGGGGTCATGGAGCCGAGAGAGTGCATCAGCCCTCCCATTCTTCGAGCCAGGAGTGTAAGTGATAACAAAATTGAAACGAGAAAAGAAAAGTGACCAACGGGCCTGACGCGAGTTGAGGCGCTTGGCAGATTGAATATAGGACAGGTTCTTATGGTCCGTAATAATGACAAAGGGGTGCTGAGCCCCCTCCAGCCAGTGTCTCCATTCCTCGAGGGCCAGCTTGATAGCTAGGAGTTCCCGATTGCCCACATCATAGTTAACCTCAGCAGGAGAGAGCTTCTTGGAAAAGAAAGCACATGGATGAGGGAGGCGATCCTCTTCGAGGCGCTGGGAGAGGACTGCACCAACCCCATGGGCAGAGGCGTCCACTTCAACAATGAAAGGCCGGGAGGGATCCGGATGCCGTAGGAGAGGAGCGGAGCTGAAGAGACGTTTCAAGCGCAGGAATGCCTGGTTAGCCTCCGGATTCCATTTACCCCGACTAGGACGGTTGCGGGTCAGAGCCGTAATGGGCGCCACCACGGAGCTAAAGTTCCGGATGAATCGCCTGTAGAAGTTGGCAAAACCTAGAAAGCGTTGGATTTGCTTCAAATTACGTGGCACAGGCCAATCATTGATAGCTGCCACCTTGGCTGAGTCCATCTCGACTCCAAGAGGAGAAATAATGTAGCCCAGAAAGTGAATCTTAGAAGCATGAAAAATGCATTTCTCAAGCTTGGCGTAGAGCTGGTTGTCGATGAGTCTGGACAAGACCTCCTGGACGTGATGGACATGTTCCTGAGGGTCGGTGGAAAAAATGAGGATGTCATCCAAGTATACCAAGACAAATTTTCCAATAATGTCCCTGAAGATGTCATTTATGAAGGATTGGAAGACTGCCGGGGCATTAGCGAGTCCAAAAGGCATCACCTGATATTCATAGTGGCCGTGCGTGGTCATAAAGGCTGTCTTCCACTCATCCCCTTCACGAATCCTGATTAAATTATAAGCCCCTCGTAGATCTAGTTTTGAGAAAATGGAGGCTCCACGTAGGGACTCCAGAGCGGCTGGGATTAAAGGCAAGGGGTAGGGATGTTTGACTGTAATGGAGTTCAGGCCTCTGTAATCAATACACGGCCTCAAGGAGCCGTCCTTCTTCCCTATGAAGAAGAACCCAGCACAGGCTGGGGACGAGGAGGGACGAATAAAACCAGAATTCAGGGCCTCCTTGATATAATCCTGCAGGGCTTCATTCTCCGTCTGAGTGAGCGGGTAGATCCGTCCTTTGGGTGGGAGTGCTCCTGGAAGCAAATCTATTGCACAGTCATAGGTGCGGTGAGGGGGGAGCGATAGAGCTTTCTGTTTGTCAAAGGCTTGCTTCAAATGTGCATATTGGGGGGGAATAATAGAGTGTTCTTCCAAGAGGTTTACTGAAGCAGCAACCTTGAGTGGAGGACGACAACAGTTGTCACGACAGGCCTGGCTCCAGGCAATGATCTCATTCTTGGCCCAGGAGATGTGGGGATCATGCTTTTTGAGCCAGGCAAGGCCCAGGATCACAGGGTAAGCAGGGGAGTCCAGGAGAAGGAGTGAAATGTCCTCCACATGAGTGGCACCAACAGTAAGGGATAGGGGAATGGTCTGCCAGGAAATACGTCCAGGAGCGATTGGTGACCCATCCAACGTTTGAATGCAGATAGGGGGTGAAAGCGGAGCAAGAGGAATATCCCACTTCTTGGCAAAAGAGGCATCCATAAAATTCCCAGCTGCCCCTGAATCCACCAAAACCGAAAGGGGAAGGTGCGTGTCCATCCAGGAAATCTCAGCTGGGAATAAAGGCCCTGAAGAGGATTGTGAAAAAACAGCACTACTGACACTAACAGTAGGCAGTGGGGGAGCTCGAGGTGGATGTGGGGGTCTCAAAGGACAAGTAGCGAGCAGGTGACCCGACGCAGAGCAGTACAGACACAGCCCCTCCTGACGGCGCCTTTCCTTTTCCTCCAAGGACAGGGGTGCATGTGGCAGGGTGGGCGCCACGAGGGGAGGACCCATGGGCCGCACAGGTCTGCTTCCTGGGTGTCTCTCCGCTCTCCGCAGCCGAATGCGAGTGTCCAATTCAACTACCGCAGCGATAGCCGCCTCTAGAGACCAGGTTGGTAAGGACATGAGCACCAGGTGGTCCTTTAGATCCTCCGAGAGACCCTTAGCGAAGAGGCAAACCAAAGCTTCCGGGTTCCAGGCAGACTCCGTGGCGAGGGCTTGGAATTCAGCCACATAATCTTGCAGTGGTCTGTCGCCCTGGCGAAGAGAGGAAAGCCGAAGGCAAGTCAAATCCGGGTTGCTTTGAGAAAAACGCGCCTGGAGACGGTCAGCAAAAAGCTGAAAGTCAGAGAACAGCTGCTCTCCTCTAGCAAGCAATACTGCAGCCCAATCCAATGCTTTGCCTGTGAGCAAGGAAAGTGCGAATCCGATCCTCTGTCGAGAAGTAGAAAAACGCTCAGGCTGCAGCTGAAAAGCCAGGGAGCACTGGGCAATAAAGCCCCTGCAGCCTGCAGGATTGCCGTCATACTTCTCCGGGAGAACAAATGGTAAAGTTGAGGGAGTGGTGGGCGGGGCCGCGGTGGTTGGAGCAGGTGTTTGTAAAAAAGGCGTTGTAGGAATCGGTGCGGGAGCCGGCGAAACAGGGGAAGAAAAAAGCCAGGCGACTTGGTTAGTGAGCAGTTGGAGAGAAGATTGAAGCTGGGCGATGGTCTGGGATTGCTGCGGGAGAAGGGAACGAAGGGTCTGTGCGTCTGCGGGATCCATAATCTGGCTCGGTATTCTGTAACGATGCTCTGTAGAGGTGAAAAGGATCCGATGCAGATGCAGGAGTCGCAGGGAGGTAAGTAAACGTACCGAGCAAATCCAGGAGCTGAGCCGTAGTCCGAAGGCGAAAGTAAGTCGAGATCCGGTAAAGGCACTGGTGGCGAACAATCCAAAACGTGAGACAGAATCGTAGTCGAAAAGAGAGCTACAGGGTCAAATCCAAAACAGGCAATGATAGCAAACAATCCAAAGGGCGAGACGAGATCCGAAGTCCGAAGGCAAAAGGTGCAGGCAGAATTCCAGGAAGGCAAAAGAGGGGTGAGAACGCTAGGCTGAGCAACAAGAAGAGAACTCAATACCGAGCAACGGGAATCAGGTACGAATGGTATAAATAACCCGGCGTGCCGCACGTCAGAGCAATTGCAGGTGTGTTAACTCGTGCGGCGGCGCTTGTTAGAAGTAATCCGCTGCTGGTGCTGATTGGCTCGCTTACGTGTTGATCTCCGCTGGCTGGTGGTCGTGACAGTACCCCCCCCCTTCACGGGCGGCTCCCGACGCCCGAGACGGCCGATTAGGATAGTCCCTGTGAAAGTCACTGATTAGTGTAGGGTCCAAAATATCCTTCTCTGGAACCCAAGATCTCTCCTCGGCACCAAAACCTTCCCAGTCGACTAAATACTGCAGGGTACCGCGGTTCCATCTGGAGTCAATGATCTTGTGGACCGTATAAGCCGGGCGCCCCTGAATGCGACGAGGAGGTGGCGGGCGATGTTGGGGAGCCGCAAGGGGCGAGCGGTAAACAGGTTTCAGGAGGGAGACATGAAATGAGGGGTGGATTCTGAGGGTAGGGGGGAGAGCAAGACGGAAGGTAACCGGGGTGATCCGGGAACGAATCCGGAAGGGACCAATATATCTAGGCCCAAGCTTTTTGGAAGGCTGATGTATAGGTAGGTTCCGTGTAGATAACCAAACAAACTGTCCTTTCCGAAAACGAGGGGCTGGTCTGCGGTGTCGGTTGGCGAATTTGGCGTGGCGCTGGGTTGACTTAATAAGAGCTGTCCTCGCCATTTTCCAGGTCCTTCGCAGTTTGGCAATATATTGTTGCACGGACGGCACTGCCGTGAGTGGAGGTGTGACAGGGATGAGAGTGGGCTGATAACCTAAAGAACAAAGGAAGGGAGAGAGACCTGTGGAGGAGGAGGTAAGAGAATTGTGGGCATATTCTGCCCAGGGAAGTAGTGATGACCAATCATCCTGTGAGCTGGAGGTGAAGGCTCTCAAAAAGGTCAGGAGGCTTTGATTGGTCCTTTCCACCTGACCATTGGCCTCAGGATGATAACCAGAAGTCAAAGATACATGAGTCCCTAGAGTTTGGCAGAAAGCCTTCCAAAAGGCCGAGATAAATTGCGGTCCCCTGTCCGAGACAACGTCATCAGGCAAACCATGTATCCTAAAGACCTGTTGTACAAACAAAGATGCCATTTCCTGGGCTGTGGGCAATGCTGGGAGGGGGACAAAATGGGCTGCTTTGGAAAAACGATCGGAGACCACCATGATTACCGTATGACCCTGACTGTTAGGAAGGTCCGTAATGAAGTCAACAGCTATGTGGGACCAAGGGCGGTGTGGGATTGGAAGGGGGTGAAGGAGGCCAGCCTTCCTAGAGCGCGGAGTCTTGCTCCTGGCACAGACCGGGCAAGCCCGGACGTACTCTGCTGCATCAGATCGCATGGAAGGCCACCAAAAGTCTCTGGCGAGGAGGTCCAGAGTGCGTCTGCATCCCGGGTGGCCGGCAAACCGGGAATCATGTCCCCACTGCAAAACCGCAGAACGTAAGTTGTTCGGGACGAAAAGCTTATCCGGGGGGCAGCACAGAGGAACTGTAGTTCCGTTGAGGGCACGCCTGACCTGATCTTCAATGGAGCAATGAATCGCTGCCACGATTCTGTTAGGAGAGATGATTGGTTCAGGTGTGTCGTCCAGGTCTGGGGGGTCATGGAGCCGAGAGAGTGCATCAGCCCTCCCATTCTTCGAGCCAGGAGTGTAAGTGATAACAAAATTGAAACGAGAAAAGAAAAGTGACCAACGGGCCTGACGCGAGTTGAGGCGCTTGGCAGATTGAATATAGGACAGGTTCTTATGGTCCGTAATAATGACAAAGGGGTGCTGAGCCCCCTCCAGCCAGTGTCTCCATTCCTCGAGGGCCAGCTTGATAGCTAGGAGTTCCCGATTGCCCACATCATAGTTAACCTCAGCAGGAGAGAGCTTCTTGGAAAAGAAAGCACATGGATGAGGGAGGCGATCCTCTTCGAGGCGCTGGGAGAGGACTGCACCAACCCCATGGGCAGAGGCGTCCACTTCAACAATGAAAGGCCGGGAGGGATCCGGATGCCGTAGGAGAGGAGCGGAGCTGAAGAGACGTTTCAAGCGCAGGAATGCCTGGTTAGCCTCCGGATTCCATTTACCCCGACTAGGACGGTTGCGGGTCAGAGCCGTAATGGGCGCCACCACGGAGCTAAAGTTCCGGATGAATCGCCTGTAGAAGTTGGCAAAACCTAGAAAGCGTTGGATTTGCTTCAAATTACGTGGCACAGGCCAATCATTGATAGCTGCCACCTTGGCTGAGTCCATCTCGACTCCAAGAGGAGAAATAATGTAGCCCAGAAAGTGAATCTTAGAAGCATGAAAAATGCATTTCTCAAGCTTGGCGTAGAGCTGGTTGTCGATGAGTCTGGACAAGACCTCCTGGACGTGATGGACATGTTCCTGAGGGTCGGTGGAAAAAATGAGGATGTCATCCAAGTATACCAAGACAAATTTTCCAATAATGTCCCTGAAGATGTCATTTATGAAGGATTGGAAGACTGCCGGGGCATTAGCGAGTCCAAAAGGCATCACCTGATATTCATAGTGGCCGTGCGTGGTCATAAAGGCTGTCTTCCACTCATCCCCTTCACGAATCCTGATTAAATTATAAGCCCCTCGTAGATCTAGTTTTGAGAAAATGGAGGCTCCACGTAGGGACTCCAGAGCGGCTGGGATTAAAGGCAAGGGGTAGGGATGTTTGACTGTAATGGAGTTCAGGCCTCTGTAATCAATACACGGCCTCAAGGAGCCGTCCTTCTTCCCTATGAAGAAGAACCCAGCACAGGCTGGGGACGAGGAGGGACGAATAAAACCAGAATTCAGGGCCTCCTTGATATAATCCTGCAGGGCTTCATTCTCCGTCTGAGTGAGCGGGTAGATCCGTCCTTTGGGTGGGAGTGCTCCTGGAAGCAAATCTATTGCACAGTCATAGGTGCGGTGAGGGGGGAGCGATAGAGCTTTCTGTTTGTCAAAGGCTTGCTTCAAATGTGCATATTGGGGGGGAATAATAGAGTGTTCTTCCAAGAGGTTAACTGAAGCAGCAACCTTGAGTGGAGGACGACAACAGTTGTCAC